>NW_028261391.1:70168078-70468078 GCF_051295495.1 Thamnophis sirtalis
ATCTCTATGGTTTCCATTAGGATAGATGAATTATGCAGGTCCATTTTACATTCCTTTTAAATAACTTATCATCACAAAAAGAATCTGCCTTGTCTGCACTCCCCAAGCACCTCTTTTTACTGAAAATATTTGGAAAACAGATTATTTTACACTGCCAAATTAAAGGACTTGAATAGGAGTTTACGACAAAGAAATATGAAAATGATTTGCCTTGTAACTCAGGATAAAATTTCCCATTTTTTCTTTTCTAAGTCAAAACAATAAATACACCCTTTCCTAATGTATAGATTTCATTACACATAGTAAATGCATTCCCAGAATTCCCCTAAATTTTCATTAATATGCCTGCAATTGTACAGATTTCTAATGAAAAACTTTCTGACATGCTAGCTGTAGATTAGGTTATATCCAAGAAATATCTGAATACATTTTTTTTAATTTTCTACCAATAATTTCTGCCTTTTGTCTGGGAATGACACTTGTACTATTTTGATACAAACAACTTGTTTCTATTCCCCCCTTTTTTACTGGAAAAAAACCTAGGCACACAAGGTCAAATGCTTACCTGTCTTGTTCCTCTCTGCGCATAATGGTAAGCCTTAAATTGTTTCCTTTCGCCATGGTGAAGTGTTACACCTGACTACCTAAAGAAGTAGAGTACAGGATTTTTTTTCAGAATGACATGTCAGGGACCACAGTCCCCCGAAATTGTGATGCTATGGCAAACTCTATAACTGGTTTAATTTCATTTGCACTTACATTTAATTGATTATAATTGCAGACATTATGATTGCTGGTAACTTTGATAAATTCTCCGATAACTGCCCTAAAACACATTTGTGGAGTGTTGTTTCAATGGAAGCCATAGACATTTTCTGGGGAAGGAGGCAAGTGGTGAAACATGCATCCAATGTTGCAGTACAATTGCAAAACTGCAGACTTTGTGTTGTGATGTCACGCTGCACACATTGTCATTGACATTGCATGTGGGTGTGGAAAACTACGTGTAGGCTGAACGTCTAGAGACCTAGATCATGGCTAATGATTGACGTCAAATTGAGGATAGCATAATTGGAAATAGATTTCCAAGCTTAGTTCAAAATTTACTATAAGCAGGTAATAATTTAATCCCAAATAAACCATGAACAAACCAATAAATGAACAATTCTTCCCCTCCTCCCACTCTTATAATGTGACAGGTGGATTTCATTCAGTTACGTCTCTACTTTTGACTTGGGTGTGCTTAGGACAGCTATGGCTTTGTTATATCTTTGGAATCTTCATCATGATTAAAACAATGAACTATGGCTGGAACTAGCCATGGTTAGATGTAAGGTCTCAAAATCATTCCCAATATTTTTTTGATCCTGCCAGATGATGAAGAGCTACTTCACCAAATAGATTGTATCAAAATTATTGCCCTAAAGTTGATCGTTGCAACTGACCAGTAAACGTTTATCAAGCCAGAAGGGGCTTATGATTTAGTATATCTATTAACAGTAGGAGATTCTTGAACATATTGTTAGGAAACATTGTCACTCAGTATTGTGACAGCATGGATATATTAAATACAAGTGTGCTCTGAATATTGATGGAAGTAGGTGTCATAGTGTCACTTTAGAGCTGGTATACAAATGCATCTAGTCTTTAAAGATAGCAGAATTTTTTTAACAGAATTGTGGAGGTGCCAGTGTGTTTTTAGTCTTTGGTTAGTCTTGAATTTTTAAAGCAAATTATTTATATACCTTGTTTTGCCAAGTATCAAGTGTAGACCTTATAAACAAATAAAAAAAACCGTGTTTATGGAGGTCAGCTGCATACGGTTAACTTTTTATAAGACGTAAAGACAGGTTTATTATATTTAAAACACTATAGCAAATATGATCTTATATATTCCATACTATCCCATAAAATGATGGCCGTGACTCATTTTGCCTTTGTTATTTACATTCAATAAAATTCTTGAAAATTAGCAAAATTTCAAAGTCAATTCTTGTTCTCTGTTTTAACATGTGTGACGCCAATTTGATGGTTACTGTTTACAAAGACATTGGCTATGCTGTATTTCATTCTCTGAAATGTATTTATTTAAGACAAAAAAGCAGTGGATTAAGCAAACATTACCTCTGAAGCACCCCGTATCCATTCTGTGCATCATTAGACAGTGAACACAATGAAAGAGAAACGCCTGTGAGGGGTCATTAGAATAAATCTGATGGGCGCTATAGGCCGATGGCAGCCCCAAAGCTTTTCTCTTCCACCTGTCCAGTGCTTGCAAGGCTGAATAAAAAGAGAGGCAAGGCTATTTTGGTGCTTTTTATTCCCGATGGGCCTCCATTCACAGAACGTGGCCCATGTGGCAAGGGATGGCATTGTAAAAAGTATCATCGATTTTATTACGGTCACACACCAGCAAATAAAAAAGCATTAAAACAATAATAGTAAAAGATAAAAAAACGAAAGGCAGCAATATATTGCAATTGGTGGTGGGTTAACAAGTGGGCAGTTAAAGTTTGCCTAATTTTACATACAGCACAGCAGAATTTGGCCACATTCGGAGAAACTACAGGTCCTTCTTGTCTTAATAACAGCACTGAAAAGCCGTGACTTCTGCACTAGGTTCACTTGGTCTACAAAATAGCTACGAGAAGAAGGGAACAAGGATAAAATGAGAAGAAAATGCAACGTTTCCTCAGACTTCTATCGCTGCACATGAATAATTTAGCTGTGCAAGGTTGAAGGCTGGAGGATTCGGATCAGGCCTTCTGATTGGCTTGGGGAGGGATTTACTTCAGCTCTATTGGCCCATGAGAAACGGGGTACATTTCTGCTCTTTATAAAGAGAAATAGAATAATATAAGTTTGGGAATCCTAGTTCTATTCCTGTCTCCTTTTCTCAATGGGAGTTTATAGGCCATTCTCTCAAATGGATTTTCTTCCATCTAATGGCGAGAGATGCTATACTCCAGCAAAATAGCAGAATACCGATGTTAAGCCTTTTATTGATTCAAGGGTACATTAAATATGTATGTAATTGAATTATTTTCCATTCTTTTACTCAAACATGTGACCCGTCTAGATAGCAAAAATGCAAATGCCAGAAAGAGTTCAAACGAACTATAAACAGTTAAAGAATGAAATTAAAAATGCTACTGGCATTAATTAAATAAAAGAAGGGATGTCTCATACAGCTTTTTGAAATATAAAAAGCATGGAACGTAACTTCTGAGGAAATAAATCCCACTGCTTGGGAATGACCTAAATATGAAAAGATTTATGCAAATACAATATAAATGTGACATGGGAGCAAAGAAACTTGTCTTCTAAACTTTCCTGAAGCACAAAGCCAGCTGGATGACCAGGCCAGTTGCTTTCCCAGCCCCGGGAAGGATGCGACGGAAAACCACTTCTGGAAAACTGGCCAAGAAAACTGCAGGGATCATCCAGGCAACAACATGGATAAAATTTTACTTCAGCACAAGAAAACCCACAATAACTGTGTGAAAAACTACTACTGCTACAATAATTATTATTGTCAAAAATAATCTCCAACCATTTGGTCCTTGGAATGTTGTTTGCTAAGCACTTATATTAAGAGATGCCAGATAAAAATAAATTTAGTTTTTGTTTTGTTCTGTATGTTTATGGTGAGCCACCCAGAATCAATTTGGAGTCGGGTAACACCTACATTTTTTTTAAAAGCCATTTATAGCTCTTTCGGAACAGCAGTTAATATAATAAAAGGTTATCCAAAAGTGCCTTTTCCAAACCGCAACTGGACTTTCTTGATTTTTTCACATTTCACTTCTCATCCAAGAAGCTCCTTCGATTCATCCTTTTGGAAAAAGCACTTTTGGGACAACCCTGACCCATATGATTGAGATATCCATAGACAATTAAAAGTTATCACTAACAAAATTAATGCTGCTGGTAGAATCCATTTTTCATCTCCCAATGGCTCCCTTGCATTCTTCCAACTCTGAACTGGGAAATGGTAAGATCTAGATTTGGGGTTGACTTTTGGGAAACATGGTGAGGACCCAAGTGGAAGGTCTGTGACTAGTGCATCTCTCTGATACGAGATCAAACTAATTTTTTTCAAAGTTTCCATCTTGATTTGATTCTATACAATCCTTTGTCTTTCCTCCTTAACTGTAAAATCCAACAAATATCTTAATTTGTGAAGATAACTGCTTCAAATAGTACGATCTTAGGCCCAGGATATACATACCACAGAGCTATTTCCAGCATATATAAGCATGTGCTGTATTTATAAAGACTGCAGCAATCACTTTTAAATGAATTGCCCCAATTAACTGCAGAATTTGAATAAATTGGAAGTTAATTAATCCAACCATCTCATCACGTAGAAAAATAACGCCAAAAGGCTAGGAAATAATAAAATAGAAATTAGATCATCTTTACCGTCTGAGGAAGCTGATATGGAGAATTAATTTCACTCATAGCCAGTACTCAAAGGAACATTCTGATTCTGCTTTTGTGTGTGTGGCATTTACTGACTTGTTCATATAGTACATGTAGGATTCCAAAAAATATTCAGATAAAAAAAATTACATTAAAAGAAATTCACAGAGCTCTAGCATTAATGTTCAAAGACAAGACTACTTCCTCTCCACCCTCCAAGTACTTCTGTTTTGATACATATTTCAATCTTGATTCTTTATACAATGATCTTGACAGATTAATAGTCCATGTGATTTAGATTTCCTGCACCAGCTATATATTCAGCCTACAAATGGCCTCAGTGCCAAATAATATGAAGTAATTCTTTGTGTTTGAAAAAGTGAGAAAATGTTTTTTATTCTCACCACTTGTATCATCTAATCTTGTAAATTGCATAATAGTAGAGCATGAATTAATACTCTAAAGACTATCAATAATGAATAATATAAGATGGAATTTTGTAAGGCTGCAAATGTTGCCAATTATTTGCGCATTCTCTCAACCTGTGGTTGCATCACTACATCTCACCATTGCTATAATTCAGAGCAAGTTGCTACTTAAATGAGACAGAAGTGTGGCTCGTAGGCATTCTCTCAAAACAGATTCATTTTCTGATTGTTAAAAGAATTTGAAATGGCATCTAGAATTGAAGTCTAAAAATAGGTCAAATGATGCACGCATGAGGGTTTCCTGTTTGTACAGTCTGATTCAAAAGAGAGATTAACAGCAACAGCAACCAGCCTCCACCTGTTCTCACCTGTTTTCGAAGGCTAATAATTTACAGATGGAAGCAACTAAAGTCCTCCATGACTAAAACATTACAGGCTCTGGATGAGTGAACCCTGTTGTGTTTCACTGTTATCACTTCAGAGAATAAAGAGTTACTTTATTCCTGGTTGTAAAATGAATCAAATGTTAATTTTAAAAATGTTATTATTTTTAATGATGAGCATCATAATGACGGCAATCAAAGATGAGCACCATTCATAGCTAGTACTCAAAAGGAACATTCTAATTCTACATTGTGTGTGTGTGTGACTCACCTACATAGTTTGTCAAGTTGTCTACAATTTTTGGTGTCATGAAATACTTGAAGACTGTTTCATAACAACAGGTAACTTTACTGCATCTAGAAATAAGGCTCCTGCGTTGGACCTGCTTGTCATATATGCAAGAAAAAGGCGTTGATTGATTTTGGCACACATTTTTGAATGTTTATGGCAATACATACTTTGACTTGTAGACTACACGGCAAACTTGAACTTCACAAGCAGAAACACTGCTTTGCATTTCAATGTTTGCATATCCCTTGAGACCGAAAGTGATTTGTTGTTCCCATTTCAAAACAAGCCCAACTCGAGATACTTTGTTAGCCTTAGGCGAATTTTTTTTTTAAAGCTTTCCCCATTTTTTTTCTTGATGCTAAACAACATGACACTGATACGGAAACATAATAATTTTCTTCCATTTTTAATATTCTAGTGCAGCTCTTACTGTCTCCATGATTCCTTATTGTAGTAGAAACCTAATCACCATAATCACTTATGACCACCAAAAGGACTGGAAAATTCATTCTTAAGTGGTGTGGTCATCATGTGAGATCACGTGACTGCACCCAATTTCATGGCCTTTTTGCTGCATCCGTTAATCAAATCACCCGTGAGTGTTAAGTGAGGCAGGGTGTGACTGTGACTTGGGACCTTGGTTTCCCCATTAACTTTGCTTTTTATAAGCCAGCTGGGACGTTGCAAAGGGTGATAAGGTCCCCACAGGGATGCTACAATAGTCATAAGTGGGAAGATCAGCCATAAGCCACTTTTTTTCAATACCATCTCATACCTTTGCCGCTAAACAAATGCTTGTTAAGTAAGGGCTACTACCTGTGGTAGTGTTTGCTACTACATGGAATCATAGAATGTAAGGGCTGGAAAGGATCTTGGGGTTCATCTAGGCCAACCTTCCACTCAGTGCTGGAATCCATTGCTACACCATCCCCAACAAATGCCACCCAGGCTTTGATTGAACATATCCAACAGAGTCCCAGTTTCCAAGGAAATCTTTTTGTTGAACCATTAGGTTACCATTAGGAAACTCTTCTTGAGGTCCAATTGAAACCTGGTTCCTTGCAATTTAAGCCCATTCTTCCTTGTCCTATGCTCTGGAGCAACTCAACACCTCTGTTCCCTCTTCTTCAGGACAACCCTTCAGAATATTTGGAAGACAATCCACACACAGTCGAGACTTTTCTCCAGACTAAACATACTGAAACCGTCCAGCCATACTCTGAGACATGTTTATTTCCATGCCCTTCACCTGGGTGGCATTTGTTGGGGATGTCTATGGAGATTCTCAGTCATCCAGGTCATGGTTGTCCCAAAGGTGTTTTTTCAAGAGACAACTGGGCTTTCCGGTTTTTCTTTGAAGACTTTTCGCTTCTCATCCAAGAAGCTTCTTCAGCTCTGGCTGGAGGATGGTGGGGAATGGAAGGATTTACATTCCTTGCAGACAGCTGGTCACTGGCATCTTTTTAGTGAGTTGTTGAGGCCAAAAGGAGGCAAATGACCAGCCATCTGCAAGGAGTATAAATCCTTCCATTCCCCACCCTCCATCAGAGCTGAAGAAGCTTCTTGGATGAGAAGCGAAACCTCTTCAAAGAAAAAGTCCAGTTGCCTCTTGAAAAAGCACCTTCGGGACTTCCTACAGTGTGGGATCCAAAACTGGGTGCAATATGAGGAAACAATGACTCCTTGCTCTACCATTTAGGAATGCATTTGTATGTCTAGTATCCTACTGAAGAATTCCTAACCCTCTTTAGCTTTAACTTATCCCCACCTCCCAGGTACATTTCTAAATTTGTTGAATCTGGACATTCTGTAATCAAGTACGCCTGCAGCCCAGATTGTCTTTTGGTAGCACCTTGAACTGCAAAATGGCACGGTCGGTTTCTGCCAGTGCTTTAATGTCTTCATCCACATCTTCCCTATTGGTTAGGGTCCAATCAGGAGGACCCTGGCAACCTTACGGAAAATTAAAATCAGCAAAACTGCTAAGGAATTTTGGGGTCTATGCAGAGTGAATTAATTTTTCAGTAGATATCTAGATGGTTATTACAATGACTTTCCTCCCTGAAAATAATATGGCCCAAAAGAGTGATATCCATTTTGCTTGACTTAATGATTTATAGTATATACAACCCAAAAGAATATCTCTGTTGCTTTCCTTATTGGACTCCTACATTCAGATTCATTTCTTAATTCAGAAAATGAATGTAAACATCTCACGGTCTTCTTAACACCCTGAGGTTTCTTTCCTGCTTCAAATTCCCATCAAAGCTGGAGAAGAAGATTTCCCTCCTTCCCTTCCACAATAGCAGCATGAACTCAGCAGAGATTTGGATCTGTTTGCCTCTCATTAATAGAATTGCTCATCGCTAACTTTGAAGCCAGGCACCAAAGTAGAATATTGGAAAAGCAATATATTATTTACCTTGGGTACTGCAGCTTTTCAGCAGGAAAGAAGAAATCATTCACAAAATTAAGGTGCTTTTTCACCACCTGACTTAGTGTTTGTTGCAATATAAAATTTATAGTGTTAGTAACTAAGATAAGAATATGATGGTTTTGGAATCCTGGCCAAGACGGTTGTGCTTTTCTCTTTGAAACCACCTAACAAAGCTCTTTATTTTTTAGCATCTGCCTTCATTTGTCAACCATATCTTTATTTTCTGATGTGCATCTGCCGTGCCTTTGGCTCCTATGCCAGTTCCCCCTCCGGTCCCTTTCTCCCACTCCACAAAGGGATCCTCCATAATCTTCAGCAGCCATCGCAGCCCAGCCCATTTTCCAGCCAGCCAGCTTCACTGCCTTCTAAACATCCCTCCTTCTTTTTTTCACTGGAACTGTGTCACAAATAGAATTGAAATAAACCATTTTTAACTTTTGAAAATAATCTAAATCTCATAAACCTGCCAAGGCTCCGGGATGAATTGCTGGGGTTTTATAAGCTTTGATGATTTTGCAAGATTCGAGACAGACCATTGCATCGGGTTGCATGGCTGCTGACTGCGGTAGCTTAGGAGCCAGAAACATTTGTCTTTCCAAGGTGACAGACGGAGGCTTTCCGGCACTAACCATTGATAGCATGCCTAAGCCATTGTTGTAGGAATATATCACTGTGTTGCAGGCAAGTTGTGTATATCATCATGAGGATGGCAGGGTGATGGTCATAGTGGGAAAAAATAATCTCAAAAACTACCAGTCCCAGAGTTCCTTGTGTCTAGGCAAGAGGACCAGGGATAGCTGCTAGGAACAAAACATTATAAGTAAAGATGTAACAGTGAGAAAACATCCTGGTGGTGAGGTTTAAGCTCTACAATATATTGGGCAATCATCTAGTCGGTGTTTTCCAGCAGAGAATCAATCCAGAATCTTTGCATAGGGAAGCAAGGTCCAACACACACACACACACACACACACACACACACACACACACACACACACACACGGCCCAAGTGCAAACTGCCAGTCTGAGAAGATTCCTGTGGAATAGGCATGAGCAATAAAGTAGCTAATTGACCTCTTCATGTGTGTATACTGTATAGTTGTTCATGGATGACACATAGTTCTTGGCTAAGACATTTGGGTAGAATCTCAACTTGCAGCAGACGCCATGGTGCATTGATCCTGTTTATGCATACATCCTAGCAGTGGAACTGATATTTTTTTTAACTACCGGTTCTGTGGGCGTGGCTTGGTGGGCGTGGCGAGGGAAGGATATTGCAAAGTCTCCATTCCCATCCCACTCTGGGGCCAGTCCAAATTACTCAGAATTTCTGCCTTCGGTTCTCCAGAGCCCGTCAGAACCTGCTGGATTTCGCCCCTGATAGACGCCTCTTTGGAACATTGCAGAGCTTCCCAAATAATTTGGGAGGAGCTCTACCCTATGTACTCTGTTTAGGTGCAGCTTTCACTAGTTTATTTTAGTTTCTAAGGCAGAAGAAATCAGAAGAAACAATGAAATCATCTTAGATCCAACAAGATAGGTGAACAATATACCGCATCCGTATTCACAGATTTTGCCGATATCTAGAAATTCCTGGTGATATCTTGATTTCAACCATCCCAGTGAATAAGAGGGTCGTCCAGATCCCAAAGTAATCTCTTTTAAATGTCCCTTTCCAAGATCAGGTTTAATGCCTGAAAAGAACATGAGGATTGGACAGTATTAATTGGAGAGCATATACTGGCAGAAAATTTTAAGGATTTCTTGGATTTACAGCTATGCCCCTTTCATATGCATGATTCTGGGCAGCTCTGGGAATTCTCAAATTTGCCAGGGTTGGACACCCCTGCGAGGTTTCAGATTGGGCTGGGCTAAATACACAACCTTTATGAGTCATCATCACACAGGCTTCTTTGAAGAACGCATAGAAAGGAGATTAAAATACATTTGCATGAATTTGCCGTACTCAGCCCATCTGGTACAACTTCACATAAGAAGTGGACCACCCCAGTTGAACTCCTGAAGACCAAGTGGGCAGAAGCAGCATAGACCAAGTAGGCGATACAAGATATAATTTATCGCTAGGCATATAAATGTGATAGAAGATGTGAATGATAATTGGGGCAAGAGCTGCTGATGGAATTGCTGGGGGACATAAAGGACACTTCTGGGATTACTTTTCCATGAAAAACGTTGTAAATTCTCAAATAATTCCCTCCACCCACCAGAGCAAGTCAGATGGAAGCAAGTAAAAACGAGGACTCTTTCTCTGGTGACCCAGTTTTTCTCTGTTTGATGTCTCCTTGTCCTCAGAAACAGCAACATTAATTAATTGTGATTGTCATTATGTATTAGTATCCCTATCTTAGAATTTGCTTGGGCCTGCACAGATGCCCAATCTTAAATCAGGCTGATGTTTTTAATCTTTAAATTCTTGATCTGTGGAATCTGAAAGCCAGCTTGTCCTACTGATCTGAAATACTTCGTTCAGACGGTTGGTCTGCCTTCTGATGTTAACTTGAAAACCTTGGTATTACTGTACTATTCAAATTCTGGAACTGACTTTGTAAAATAATTATGTTTTACTAATGCCTTCACTGCTTTTAGATATTAGACTAAGCCAATCATGTTCACTTTGATTTAACTTTATCAGGTCTTACATTTAAATTACTTAAAAGGTTGGTTTTTAAGCCTCCACCACCCCACAACTCCCCCAGTTTGTTATTCTTCTTCTCTTGGTGTTTTGTCTTTATTGTGCTGTGGCCGTAGATTTTCATTTTGTTGGCTTTTGGGAGATGCCTTGAGACAGCACCAAAATGATAGGATATAAATCTCTAAAAATGTCATCCATGATTGAGAATTTCTCTTGCAATACATCCTAATACACCAAGGATCCTGTAGTTCTCAAATGAAATAATGTTAGCAACTGCAGTGCCCTAGAAAGCTACATTTCTTCATCTTTTTTATGGCAACGTGTTCCTCCTGAAGCTCAAAATCTTCTGGATACATTGATCCAAGAATCCACAGCCGGCATAGTATTAAGTTAGAAGGCAGGTGGCCCTTTTCGAAGCAGGCACACTTGAACTGACCTTAAGGTTACATACTGGCTATGTGCGTCCCATCTTCTTTTGCTTATTAGGAAATGTTGTGGCATCGTTTCATTTTAAGTTGTTGAATTTGAGTAGCCCAATTGCTGATAAAAGAACAGCAGAAATTCACAGTAATTATCAGT
This sequence comes from Thamnophis sirtalis, assembly GCF_051295495.1. Lineage (NCBI taxonomy): Eukaryota > Metazoa > Chordata > Lepidosauria > Squamata > Natricidae > Thamnophis > Thamnophis sirtalis. The sequence continues at coordinate 70,179,276 of NW_028261391.1, forward strand.
TGTGCTTTTCAAACATGTTTCATCTTTCAAACTCTATACCAAACATGGCATCTGGCCCCCTCTAGTGGGGAAAGAGCAGAGTTCAGAACAGATTGAAATCCTGCCTTTTTCACGTGCAATGCAGGTAATTCCCGTGTTCCCCTTAGCGAACATTTGAAGTTAGACATTAAGCGCCCCCAATAAGTGTTTATGAAGCCCTGAAACTATGAGTCTTGCAGCACTACGGCAGTTGTTCGTCCTTATGAACAACTGCAGAGGCTCTGCAACGTTTGTCCTGAATATTGCCAGTCGAAATGGAGCTTCTGAGGGGTGGATCCATCCATCCTCCATTCGGGGGTCCAGAGGCTTTGCCTGGCATGTTGCCGGCCAAAATGTAGCAGATCTGCCCCTCAGAAGCTCCACTTTGGCCAGGAACCTGCCGGGCAAAGCCTCCGGAGGCCTGGACCGAGGGTCAGGGGGTCACACCCAGCTGGAAGGTTGGACAGGGGGCAGCCTGCTAGATCTGCACAGGGTAACTTACCCGGCATGACAGGTGGGGGAAGCAACTGTGGGGAGCATGAGGTGTTTCAGTGGGTCGGGGAGGCCTTGAGGGGTCTTAGGCAGGTGGCCTGTTCCATCAGTAGCCCCCCCTTCCCCTCCCCCAGCCTTCCTCCCCCTGAAATACCTCATGTGCCCTTCATGAGCCTCACATTGGACTAGCGAACAAGACAGGGCGTGGTCTCATTCAAGGTATGAGATTCCCTCCCACAAACCCTCAGGTTACAAGTGGGATATGGGCTCTGCTCCATCTGTCCCTCAAGGGGCCTTGGGAATTCTCCACATTGCTCCAGGCCTTGGGATTTTTCTAATTGCTCAACAGGACGGCCATTTAATAGATTCGTTCCTGAACTAAAGGTTACTCTTCCTTCATTTCATCCTGTAATTCTCACTGGAGAAGGAAAATAAAGTCCTTTGTTTCTCAATATGGCTTCTCTATGGTTGGGACCAAATCGTTGCACAACCTTCCGTATTTTTCAGAGACGCTCCTTTTTCCTGCAAAAGAGGGAGAAAATCGGTGTGCATCTTATGCACTGAATACAGCATTTTGGGCCTCCCAAAACCTTCACAAAAATAGATGTGCAGAGTCTTTGGGAGGCCTGCAAAGGGCTCCTGGGGGCCGGGGAGGGCAAAAACAAGTGCAAAATGGGCTGCCCCCAGGAGCACCCTACAAGCCTCTCAAAGCCTATGCATGCCCTGTTTTTGGCAAAAAAAAAGGGCCATTTGTTTCTCGTTTTTGCCCCCTCTCAGCCCACCAGGAGCACTTTGCAGGCCTCTCAAACTCTCTGCCCTGTTTTTCACAAAAAATGAGGCGTGCAGAGTGCAAAACCTTTTTTAAAAAATTTACCTCTTCAAAATCTTGATGCTTCTTATACTCAGGTGCATCTTATACTCCGAAAAATACAGTACCTTTTTTTCTCTCACAGTACAAATACAAACCTTTTCGTATCCCATGACATGAATATAGTTTTCACTGAAATTTCCCCATAATAAAGAATGCTCATTAGCATGCAATATAATTTTCAGAAAAATATGAGCCTTGATAGAGATATTTCACCAATTGCTTTGGTGAAATTCCTTTAGTCACCTTAGTTGTGCTAAGGTAACTAGAAAATAGCAGCAATAGCAGTAGACTTATATACCGCTTCATAGGGCTTTCAGTCCTCTCTAAGCGGTTTACAGAGTCAGCATATCTCCCCCAACAACAATCCGGGTCCTCATTTTACCCACCTCGGAAGGATGGAAGGCTGAGTCAACCCTGAGCTGGTGAGATTTGAACAGCCGAACTGCAGAACTGCAGTCAGCTGAAGTAGCCTGCAGTGCTGCATTTAACCACTGCGCCACCTCGGCTCTTACAATAGCAATAGCAATAGCAATAGCAGTAGACTTATATACCGCTTTATAGGCCTTCAGGCCTCTCTAAGCGGTTTACAGAGAGTCAGCATATTGCCCCCAACAATCTGGGTCCTCATTTTACCCACCTCGGAAGGATGGAAGGCTGAGTCAACCCTGAGCCGGTGAGATTAGAACCGCTGACCTGCTGATCTAGCAGTAGCCTGCAGTGCTGCATTTAACCACTGCGCCACCTTGGCTCTTAAAAGAAGAGTCTTTCTCCATGCACCAATATTCTATAATTTCTCAACATTATCTTGGCAAACCTGGTTAAAATATTTTTCTGTGTGAAGAATTTCTTTATGGTAGGAAGTCATTGATAGCAGGCTCAGGTTGCGCAGGAGGAGAAGCCTAATCAGAGATCAATAAGCTGCAGTCTTTCAGATATTGCTGAACTACAGGATCCATCATCCTTAGCAGTGCATAGAGTAAAAACAGGACTGTTACATCAAAAAAAAAATATTTTCTTCTTCCATGAGACTATTCGGTGAAAAAAACAAGCACGTTATGTGGGAATAATATTGTATTATGGCGGCATACAGGAATAGCTTCCCGCGTGGTTGTTATGTACCTTCCAAGATGCTTTTAAGCAGGTCCCAGGAGGCTTGTGACTATCAGCATCCACCTACCAGCCCATCGTTCCTGGAGGTAGTTGAGGAGCACCTTGACTTCTTTCCTCTGGGAAAGGGAGGAACAGAATCCCTGGGCTGACTGAGGCTGCGGACAAGAGTCCTGAAGGGAAAAGTGAACGTAGTTAAGCAAGACCTCTTCACATCTGCAGGCCTCTAAAGGAAATGGTGGAAGGCCAGAGCAGAGGAGGTGACCTGCAGCTGGGCATTGGCAGAGGAAGTGACCTGTCTCCTGGCAGGTTTCCTCATGGCACAGAGCCAGGCTATCTGCATGACTGTCTGTGCCCCCCCCAGATTCTTCCTCTCCAGCCCACTGGGTCAAGTAGGGAGGGAGGCTCTGGGTTCCTTTCCTCCAGCGTCTTGTTTAGGCTCTGGACTCTGTCTGTGCCAGCTGTGAAGTGATCAGCCTTGTAAGTAAGTAAGTGGATGTTATGTTTGCCTGGTTTCTGAAGACAAAGAAAGGGAGAGGCAGAGGCTTCTTCCCCCTCTTACGCGACCAGCCGGTCGCACGGGGCCCGCGCGCGCACACTGCCCAGCGAAGGGGCCTTTCCCAGCGGCGCGGAGCACAGCAGAGGAGAGGTGAGGAACAAACGAAGCTCTGTAAGTAATCCTTTGTTGCTGAAGTAAACGCTGCCAAGAAATCCTTGTAAGAAAAACTCCTAAGTCTACGAAGAGACGGGAGAGTCAGAGTAACGGTCCTTTCAGGCCGGAGACTGAGGTTAATCTGGGGAAGTCAGAGGAGGACCGTAGGTGTGGCCTCTAAAGATTACCTCAGTCTCCTAGGCAACAGGGCTGGGTTAATAATACCCATTGGTTACTCCTCCCACGGCTTCTCTTCGGAAACAAATAAGGGAAAGTTTTGAGTATAATTCAGCCGAATTTAACCATTGATCAGTCTTATTGGTCTCCTTAAACAGAAGCACAACTCCTCATAAGAAATCAATGCAACGAACTTTGCTGGCTCTGCATTTTATTAAATCGTGATTGTAAATCTTTATTTTGTATCTTAAAAAAAAAACAATGGACTTCCCATGAATTCATTAGCCAATAACCACACTTACTGGCTTATATCAATGCAAACATTTTAACAAGAAAGCCATTTCTTCTTAGATTTACATAGAACATTCAACACAAGGCTAATTAGACTAAACACTTTCTAAACAAACTAGTTAGAGGCAAGTATTTGTTTTAAAAATGCAACATTTTAAGTCTATGATTGATTGCTAGGACATGCACACGTCACCCACACTTAGGTCTTGAATTCAATTTGGAGTTTTAACTCTGTAGAATCTTATTGTGCTGTGATGCAACTGAAGAGGCTCCAGTTGGCGAACCATATTGGCACTTTAGCTTTCTTGAGGCATTAGGAAAAACGATGTGTGGATGGTCTGAAAAAAGACTGGATCCAGGCTTGTCTGAACATGGTTATAATCCTGTATGAATTTATAATCCTCAGTGTTAGGATTCCATATCCCATGGGGACAATAACTACATTGGGCTGAATGGGGTTCTGTACTCACTACTAGACCTTACTCATGAGTGCAGGGAAGTGGTGGTGTTCTTGTTCCCAACACCTAAAAGGCTTTTGACTTTGAACATCCTCTTGGGATGCTCTGAGGTTGTGACTCTATGATAAAACAGCTGGTGGAATAGCCTAATCTAAATATCTGGACTATAAACCTCTTTGAGAGTTTCTGCCTTTGAAATCAAGTGAAGTTTTAATCATAGTACTAACACAATAACATTTACCATTCGACTGTAGATTGGATGTTCCATTTACCTGGCTATAAACTACAAATAGTGGCACTGAGAGTAAAGCTTTGGTTTCTTTGTATATCTACACAAGCAAACTTCATTTTTCTTCCCTCTCTAATGATTCTTAGGAATGTCGGTTGTGGACAATCTTTGTTTCTTACGAACTTCCACATAAAACTGTGGAAAATTAAGCATGTGTTCACTGAAGTCCATATATAAAAGGGATTCTACCCCTGTTGTGTCCTTTATTGAATTGACTGGTTATTCATCCTAATGGCAGAGAAATTTTTTAAAAAAACCTTGTTGGCGAGAAGATTGTAGCTTCAGAAGTAAGGCTGTAAGGATTCCTGTTTCCAAAAAACTCTCGTCCAATGCTAGCAAATCACTTTCAGTAAGACAAGGCAGGTGGGTGGGAAATGTATCAACATTAAAAGCATGCAAAGTTCACTTTCTTTCAAGAAAACACAACTGAGATACAAACAGGACAATCTATTTGAGCCTTGAACAAAACTGGAGTGAAAAGAGTTACAAGATTTATGTACAACATATACCCTAATGTCAAGGATTCCTAGAGTTTTAAGAATAAAGCCACAATATAGTAAGAAAAAGCCTCAAGGCAATCCTACTATTTTTATCTGGGGTAAATCCACTACATTCAGTGGATGTTATTCCCGATAAATAGGTGTAAGATAGCAGCCTTGGTATAGGAAAGAGGGAGAAGTGACTTTTGGAACAGTGAAAAAGGCAGCATCCACAGCTGGAACCAGCATCAAAATTTTCCAGTTTGTGTAAGAAGTTAAGACGGTTGCCAATGATTGGTATATTTAAATCACGCTTTGAGCAGCATAAAGAAGTGCGTTAAATGTTACTTCCTGCATCATTAGGGCATCTCAATCAAACCACAGTAATATCCTGCTCCTGTACAGGAGTGAAGGAAATGTGAACGTCAGTTCAGGTGCTTGTAAGCATACAACATCCCTTGAAAGTCAAGGATGGCTTGGTGAAAAGATGCAGCGGTTTGACAAAAATAACATTACCTTCCACTGCACCGTTTTAAAAAAACCAGCTGTAAAATCAGGGTAGTTGGCCCTAGTTGGGGGGATTCCAAAGCACTTGTTACACCAGAGATGAAATGTATTAAAAACCACATGAAGCCAAGGGCATCGGTTGAGCCCGGGCCCAGCGGGGTAACTGGAACCGCCGTGCTCTGTAAGAATCCTCAAACGCTCTGGAAATATCAAGGGACAATTTTGCAGCTCTGGCTGTAGGGACAATAGTGATGGAGCCTTTTCAATTGCCTTGGCAATCTCTTCCAGCCCTGCCACCTTGCCCGCTTTCATTCTGCGCGTTCTTGGATACGTGTTACATTCTTGTCCCTGGAATATGCTTCAGATTGCGGTCTGTCACCTATCAAAAGAAACGGACAAAGAAAGAAATGGAACAGTTGTGTGGAGGTGTTGCATAGTAGCAAAGTCTCTGGTCTCTTTTTTCAATCCATGAGTTCCGTAAGAACTATTTGCTTTTTCTGTGGCTCTACAGTGTTGCTTTGTGTGACTCTTCTTCTTCTTCTTTTTCCCCCCATCCACAAAAGTGCCCGCTGGACTGATATGTCTGCAACCTGAGAATGTTTTACGTGAGAGGCACAGCAGCTTCCGGCTCCTTTGCCCCTCCGTCCCTAGCTGCTTCCTGTAGAGGAACATACGGAGCTGCACATGTTCACGTTGGAGTGTTCAGATTCTGTTTCAGTCTCTGTGTCGTCGGTGGTTTCAGGAGGAGAGAGAGGCTCGTTCATCTGATCCGGGTTCTTCTTCAACCTGTACAGAAGGCAAAGCTAGTTATGCATATGGCAAAGTAAGTAAAAGCCTTGTTCTGGGAAGGAATAATTGACGGAGTTTAGGATTCAGTTAGGCTTGTAGAACTGTGTCTAAGGGGCCTTGTCACTTCAGTCTCCCGGGATATGCATTTCTGTCGGAATATTCATGAAGGGGCAGAGACATGGCAACAAGGTCAGCCAATGTATAAGCATGGCAGCTGGGTCAGCCAATGGGAACCATCTGGTGACTGAGAGCCATGCCAGACAGTAAGGAGCCTGGGAGTGATGTAGGCGTAGCTTAACTGCCCTGCACAGAGGAGGTTCTCTTTGTCTGCGTTAAGCTCTGAACTCTGAAACAATCTCTCCTCTGTGCCACGTTGGAAGAATCTGCTATTGGTATTGTACATTTGTTCATGTGTTGCTATGTATATAAATGCGTTAATGAATCCTGCTGAATCAGTTATCTGTGTCTGCTTTCTGGATTTGGTTTTCCAAGAAACTGACAATTTCTGTCCCCTGCATATCCTTCCTCTGAAAGGTTCCCTAGAAGACGGAATCCTCCACATTTACTTGCCTGAGGAGTCCCAATGCTAGTCTGAGCAGTCTCCTCATAGGGCAAGTGAATGTCAAGAGCAGGAACATCTAAATAATAGCATCCCTGTTATTGTACAAAAACGCCTAGGTTCATCTGGTGCCATCTTTATTATTCTTTTGTTGACAACTTATATGCTATCTTCTAATTAATCTATATCTTATATGCAGTATTTTTGGCAGCTTGAAGTCCACATATCTTCTGCTTAAATGTGCCAGATGTCTCAGATTATAACCTACAATCTCCATCACTCGATGATCAGAAGGCTCTCTCCAACTTTAGATATACAGTAGGATTTTGGTGAGATATAAAAGAACATAAAATAGGAGACTTTTTCTCCAAAAATTGTAATCATAATTATCTAGCCAAACTTACCATCTTTCCACCCTCACCTCCCTTTTAAAAACAGACTCACTTTTCTCTGTTAAAAATGACAAAATCTTGCTGAATTGCTTCAAGGCATTCCTGCAAGTAATCATTTTCCTATAAAAAGAGAAAGATTACATTATAATTTCTTGTATAATTGCCGTGAATTAAAAACAGACCTAAAATCAATAACAATACCCATCTTTATGTCACTCAGAATTGTGACACTGTATGCTTTTCTTTTTCCCTATTAGTCAGTTATTCTGGAACCTTATTTTGCTTAATAAAGTCTGATATGATACAATCATTAACATGTCAGGCAATAAATTAGGAGACGAATTAAAAGCCATGTTCAGTCATAGCTCGTTAGGTAGAAGTAAGCCAGTAGCCATCTATCCACCTACTCTCTGAGATTTTGTCAAATAGATTTCTTTATTGCTGATCTCCAGTTTACAAAAATCTCACCAAACTGTCCGTTCTACCTTAAAAACATCAGATACAGACCTACAAGGTTGACCTCAAATGCTTCCTCCCCCAAATGGTCTCTAAGCTGGAATGTCTTTTGACCACCCCCCCCCTAAAATTGGGGCTTCCAAGAGGAGATGACCAGCATGAGCCTAAGGGAGGTGCTAAGAATATCCATAAGAGACCAAAGTCCACCTTGAATTACATTGATTCTTACCTACCACCAATTTTCTTTGACTGTTAGTAGTTCAGATTCTTGTAGAGAGTTTTAGCATGCAATAAACCTATTTGAACCCCCACCTGACTTTTGATTTCCTGCATTTGACACTTTCTCTATATCAGCTTGTGGTTTCTATGATTTCTACTCTGAGCTTCATGGATTTAGAATGAGGCCAATTCAAATATAATAATGTGCACAGTTTATATGTCACACATAAAAAAGATGGAGATGCAGATGACCTACAAAGAGGTGACATTTTAGGCACCATCTCCTTCAAAAGGCGTTTGGCCATCTTGTGAACTCCAACATAGAGAGGATGCTTCATGCTCTCCACTCCAAGAGATGGAGGAGTTGAAAAGTAGGCTCAGGCCTTTTTACGAGTGGCTCTTCCCCGTCTGAGTCTTGGGCAATCCGCATGTTGTGTTGTTTAAACAAGGTGTCTAAAATAGTATTATTTTGCTGGGCTGCTGGAGCTTTAGTGATGTACATTGCACAATTTCCTTCATTGTTCTGGAGGGAGCTGTTCTGGTTGTATGGTTTATTTTATGGTATATTTAACTCTTGTTTTATGGGACTGATTATGGGGGAAGACTGATATGAATGTTGTCTAACTGTGATTGAACATGAATACTGTAACCAACCAACCGATCCCTGGGAATAAGAGAGAAGCTAAAAACAACAATGAGAGTAGGCCGACTAGGATTGTGTGTGGCATTTCAGGTCTACTCTACAAAAGATCTTTCAGAACCTGAAGAAATTGAACTGCACTATCGTTCCACTCTGCCTTGAAGGAACTCCTCAGCCTGTGGCCTGTGGGAACTGAAGGTGGCAAAATCTGGTAGAATCCAGGTGTCACGACCTGCCCCAGCTGTTCCCTCAAGAAAGTAAGACTCTTGAATCTAATAAGTTGAACCACAAGGACTTTTACTGAGAGAGAGTGATTGAAGGAAAGCAAAATCTGATTTCCTTCCGTTTCCCCAAGCCCAACTCCCCTGACCAGCCCATCAGCATCCAATGTGATGTTACGAGGTTGTTTTGAGAACAGTGAGGTGCTAGGCAGATAAGAATTCAATCTCAGGCCATGATGGCCTGGAAACCAGGCTGGAATCGGCTGGGAGGGAGTCCACTCGTCTCCAAAGATGATCCCCCTCCCTAATTCCCAAGCAGTTATAGCAAAAGCGTGTGAAAATGCCAGGAATAGCAGTAGACTTATATACCGCTTCATAGGCCTTTCAGGCCTCTCTAAGCGGTTTACAGAGAGTCAGCATATTGCCCCCAACAATCCGGGTCCTCATTTTACCCACCTCGGAAGGATGGAAGGCTGAGTCAACCCTGAGCCGGTGAGATTTGAACCGCTGACCTGCTGATCTAGCAGTAGCCTGCAGTGCTGCATTTAACCACTGCGCCACCTTGGCTCTTAAGCCCCCCCCCCCCCCTCACTTCCAACAGAATGGCAGGACACGATGGTGGGCAAAAGAAACAAGGATCCCAGGATACATTACAGCTATTTTATGAAGTTGCAAACAGGCTACAGATGTCCTCCTGAAGATTATGAAGCACTTTTTGAAATTAAATCCACTGTGCCGCGTAGCCTTAGTACTGAATAGGGACATCAGAACTGGTACAGCTATTATCTGCTTTATTTTTTGCTTCACAAAATGGATTTCTTATAGCAATAGCAATAGCAATAGCAATAGCAATAGCAATAGCAATAGCAGTAGACTTATATACCGCTTCATAGGCCTTTCAGGCCTCTCTAAGCGGTTTACAGAGAGTCAGCATATTGCCCCCAACAATCTGGGTCCTCATTTTACCCACCTCGGAAGGATGGAAGGCTGAGTCAACCCTGAGCCGGTGAGATTTGAACCGCTGAACTGCTGATCTAGCAGTAGCCTGCAGTGCTGCATTTAACCACTGCGCCACCTGATCCGTTTTCATTCTTAAGAAGTACAGACAAAATTTGCACCCATTATTCCAATATTTTCAGTCAGAATGATTGTTTCGTTACATGGCTCTGAGTTCTTTCATTAAATGGTATGCGTGCTGTCGGTGTTCAAGAAAAATAACAAGAAAAGCAACAGTGGTGTCACTTAGGAGCAGCAATTGGTAAGAGGTTGGTCCTTTTCCATAATAAAACTGTGTTAGCTTGACGGACCAATGTGATAGAATAAAATAACAGCCCTTCAAAGTAGCCCAGATAAGAAGGACAACAATGAAGCTTAGCTCTGTCTTTGTCGTAAGGTTACCTTAACAGAATCTTGCAAGTCTGAAAGCATTTCTCCCCTCCTTTCTGTTAGTCTCCAAAAAATTAGGGAGACTCTCCTTTGAAACAGTGTTTTTCCAGTGAAACGGGCGTATCAGGGCAACCTGGTTTACGCAAATATGGGATGGAGCATACAGCTTCCTTCCTTCCAGTCCCAATCCAGGAGCCTTCGCAGGCAGTCGCTTTCACAACAAACTATTTTTGTGTCCAATTTATATTTTACCAACAAAGAAATAAAGGAAGACCAGTATAGATCCATTTCAAGCTATCTAGCTCTCGTCAGCTAGCCATAACCTTTCTGGGATTTAAACCCAGGCTACTTGCATATTAGGTAGATGTATTAACCTCTAAGCCATGGGATCTTCTTGCTTTGTCAGCTATACCAGGGGAAAGATTAAGTGTTTTTCTGGAAGCAATATGCTCCATTCCATATTTGGGTAGACCAGGTTGCCCTGGTTTCACCCAAAAAAACACTTAATTTCTCCCCCTGGTGTAGTTGACAAAGTGAGGAGAGCCCGTGGCTTAGAGGTTAATACATCTACCCAGGGGTGGACTTCAACAATTTTAGCAAGGGGAGAGGGAGGAGCCAATGTCGCGACGGAACATCGTGCAGACTCGACAGTCCGAGTCCGCCGATGACACTTTTGCCCTTGGACGGTCCGGCAGGACCTAAACCATCCCGAAGACACGGTGACTGGGAAGACAAAACATTGCTGGTCGCAGGGACACCGCAAAGTCCCTGATCGACCCAAGGGTAGCGCTTCTAACTGGCGGCAAACAGGCAGCCCCCAGGCTGACAAAGTCGGAGTTGAGATTCTAGCAGCTTCAGCCTCACCTAACTGGAGGAGCATAATGTAGGCGAGTGTGAGGAGGAGGAGGAGGAGGAGGAGGAGGACTTAGATTGGTGCTGAAGAGGCAAACTCTTCCTGAGACAACTTTGCTTTAAGGGAGATCCCCCGTGTCTCTTTCTCTGCTGGTTAAGCAGCACTAGGGAAGAACAAAATAAGAAGAGACTTCTGTGCTGGTACAGGTAGTCCTCGAATTACAACAGTTCACTTAGTGACCTTTGAAGTTACAACGTCACTGACCGTTTTCCACACTTATGACCATTGCAGCAGCCTCATGGTCATGTGACCAAGATACGGATGCTTGGCAACAGGTTCATATTTGTGGTGTTTTCGGTGTGTCCTGTGGTCACGTGATCTCCTCCTGACAAGCAAAGGCAATGGGGAAGCCAGACTCACTTTGCAGCTGCAATAATTCACTTAACAACCGTGGCAAGAAAAGCAGTAAAATGGGGCAAAACTCACTTAGCAGATGTCTCGCTTAGCAACGTAAACTTAGGGCTCCATTATGGTCATAAATCGAGGACTACCTGTACTGTAGTGACTCCCCCCCCCTGTGCTCAGAAGTGAAGGATCCCTGTTGTTGCTTTGTAGAGCAACTCAAGGAAGGAGACTTCAGCAAAGGTTGAAATGATGCCTCCCAATTTGGCCAAGAGCCCAGCAGGGTTACTGCAGGGCCCCATCAGAGGCACTTGAAAGCGAAGCGCCTGTGACCGGAGGACACTCCAAAAGGTTTCCGGGTTCTCTCTGGCGGCTGCCAAAGGGGACACTTACGGACTGCGATCCGTCCTTGCTGTTGTCCCTGGATTTGTTCTTGGCCAGCCTCTTCTTCTTCTTGTGCAGCGGCCGCGACTCCAGAATCATCTCCTCCAGCTCAAAAGTGGGGTCGCAGTGCAGGCGGCCCTTCTGTGGAAAACCAGACAGAGAGGAGGAGGTTGCCGCCGTGGGAATAGCAAACGGGAAAGGAAAGCAATGTTCTCAGTCCAAATTCCTTAGCCATGGGTGGTGTGTGTGTGTGGGGGGGGGGGTTTGGAATACAACCCTTGGCTTTATATTACTGCCTCCTTCATGAGTCGCAGAGACCCACAATTCAAACCAACATACTCATCACTTCGACTCACGTTGGGAACGAAGCCAGGCTCTACTTTCTTCTCCCAAATTTCTTCCCAGTCCACATTAGAGAAGTAGGAGGAAGTCCGGATGTTGGCTAGACTGGAAAAACGATGCTCAGGATTGACTGTCAAAAGCTGAAAATGGAAATCAGAAGGGCAACATTTATTCAGGGCGAAACTGGGCAGCTGGGGGAAACAAAATCTGAGCTGTTTTACAGATACCGTGTCTCCCCGAAAATAAGACAGGGTCTCATTATCTTTTGACACCCCCCCCCAAAAAAAATAAGCACTTGGCCTTATTTTCGGGGAGGTCTTATTATTTTTGAGGTTCAGGAGGCGTCAAGCGTGGTCACCTCGTGGCTGCTGCTGTGTTGCAATATTTTTTGGGGGGAGGGCTTCTTTCAGCAAAAACCCGATTGGGCTTAATTTCCAGGGAGGTCTTATTTTCAGGATAACGGGGTAGTTCTTGACTTACAACCATTCGTTTTGGGAACATTTGAAGTTAGCACTGAAAAAATGACTCATGAGCGTCTTCATGCTTAAGACTGTTGCACCATCTCCACGGCCATATGGGCAAAATTTGGGCACCTGGCAAACAGCAGGTATTTCCCACAATGGTCCCAGTATCCCTGGGGTCACGTGATCACCATTTGTGGTCTTCCCTTTGCTCAGCTAAGCAAAATCAATGGGGAAAGATAGATCCACTTAACAACTGCAGTGATTTGCTTACAACCATAAAATAATAAAAAAGGGTGATAAAATCAGGTGCAACTCACTTAACAACCGCCTCGCTTAGTAACAGAAATTCTGGTTCCAATTGAGGTTGAAGGTTGAAGATTACCTTTTCTACGTAAGCAGTGAAGTGTATAAAGAGAAATCCTCTTCTTTTTCTCAATAGTTATATCACACAACCTCTCCTTTATTTGTTTTTCAATCCACAAAATAGCTAAACCTGATTTAGTTTTATCCCCCATTTTCAAACGAAAGACCCATTCAGTTTTCTGCAGTCTAGCATTAACAAACTTATTTATTTCATTTTAGATGCCCGGGGGTATTATGATGCAAAGGCAGTAGTTGTAGTATTACTACTTGAGTAGCAAAATGCAGCCCCTCTGACTGAGCTACTACACTCACGGGTCCTACAGTACTTGACAAAGAACATAAGGGAAGCACCAATTCTTCACTGCGGTAGTTGACATCCCTTCCATCAATAGCCATAGCACTTAGACTTATATACCGCTTTATAGCCCTCTCTAAGCGGTTTACAGAGTCAGCCTCTTGCCCCCAACAATTTGATCCCTCATTTTGCTAACCTCGGAAGGATGGAAGGCTGAGTCAACCTTGAGCCTGGTGAGATCTGAAGTGCCAAATTGCAGGCAGCAGAATTTAGCCTGCAGTACTGCACTCTGACCACTGCTGGTTAGAGAAGGTGAAATGGCTGCGCACAATTAAATGACCTTTCTTAAATCTACATTTGGCGAAAAGGACGAGAAGAAAGTCTCCTAGCTGCATCAGTTCAGATGCTCTATTTTTGTGTGTGACTGGGAATAACACCCCATTCCTTCCGTAGTGAAGCTCATCTCACTCAAATACGAACTAAACTTCTCGCCTCCACAATTCCTTCTTCATGTTGGTTTCCCACAAATGCTCATCTTCAGGAGGTTTCGTGCCTTCCACTGCTTATTACTTCCCCTAGACAATGTTTGCTTGGAGGCTACCTTCCTACATTAACCCAGCAGAGGGAGTATTCTTGTTGAGTAAATTGTCCATAACACAATCCTACTTTAAAACTACACACGCTGCTCATTTGAGACAGATTTATATTAGAACACTTGATTCTTGTACACTCTTGTACATATGCATCCCCCCCCCACTTTTTTACAAGATACTCATCTTTTAAAAACATTCAACCATCACAGGCATCAATGGCACTTTACATTTTATCCCCCCCCCCCCTGCCTACAGATATTGACGAGGGCTGGCAAAGAATTTGAAGGAACATTTTGTAATGGATTTGAAGGGTGCTTTGCACAGCCCGTTGGCACGAGGGAATCTCTCCTCACTGAAAATGGTCAGGTTGTTGTGTCCTCCAGAAAGCTCATCATAAACATTTTTGGGCCTTCCGAGGCACAAGCATCTTTCCACTGGGCTGTGGATGAATTGGGGACTCTGCAGGCAGGAAAAATCTGGGAAAACCCCCCCAAACCAACTGGAATAGAGACAGGAGCTTTGCTCGGGGCAATATATTCTATAAATCATCCCACTGCCCACATCTAGCATTCAATATACAGAGTTCCCAGTGGTCTGAATCCGGATGCGCCGAGTTCTCTTGTTTCTCACTTCCATCTTTTAAAGATTAGTTGTCCTTTTGTTAGCCTTCCTTCAAGCACGCCGATCGCTTCCTCTTTGCTTCTAAAAAGTCCTAGGTTGGAGTCAGTCCTGACAGAAATCACCTAAATTGGCTGCCAGTGGGAATGATAAATGTATCCACACTATCAGGATTCCAGAACTTGACACTTCAGTCTCAAGTGAGACCAATCATTAGCACAATTAGCTAATGTTTCATACACAGGAGACACTTTTATGAAGGAGTCTGGCACTTCCAGTCTGACACACAGACGACCCTCCGCTATTAAACAGTTTGAACTTCCATGGAGGGTTGTTATCACCCAAACACAATTTCAGCCTCCTACAGGCATTTCCCTTCAACCAGGGGGTTGCTAGAGGAAGGTGAAATTGGATTGTGAGACACATCCCACCCGTTTCACACACATTTTGTTGTCTTTTGAATGCCTATAGGGGGTATCACAATCTGAAAAATATTAATCAAGCCAGCAGAAAGCCCTATAACTGCATGCAAAGGCATTTACTGGCAATTAAAGGCATAGCCCAGTGATGGTTAACCTTTTTCTAAAGTTCTGCCAAAATTGTGTATGTGAGACCACCGACCTGCGCATGCGCGAGCAACCCCCCCGCCTTTCACCCTCCCCAGGCTCACCCTCCCAGGAGAGGGCGGAAAACGGCTCAACGGCCCAACTGGAAGTTCCGGAAGGACCTTCTGGTTGGCCCGTTGGGCTTGTTTTTCACCCTCTGAAGGCTTCGTAGGTTTTCCTAAAGTCTGGGGAGGATGGAAACGGCCTCCTCGACTCCTCCGGAAGGCTGAAAATCAGCTGGCCAGTGTGAGCTGAGAGCTGCCATGCCGGCAAATAAGGCTCAACGTGCCATAGGTTCGCCATCACTGGTATAGCCATTGCATAGCTTTAACAATAAAATTACACACTGCATTACATGTAAAGAAAACATGTTTCCCCCTCTGACGATGCACTTACATCTACCCAATGAAAATAGCAATGGCGCATAGTCTTACACACCGATTCCCAGTGCTTTAGAGCCCTCTTTAAACGGTTTACGGATATCAGCACGTTGCCTCCAGCAATCTGGGTCCTCATTTTACAGAGCTCAGAATGAGGGAAGGCTGGCAGTTGGCAGAGTCGACCTGCAGCCACCATGGCAGGGACGCATGTACAGGGCTGGAAAGCACCTGAAGGAGAGGAGACGGCATCTCTGGTGCCAAACACTCTCCGTCCCCGACTTCGTTGCTTAGGGCTGCAGGCAGGTTTCCCTGGCTCTGTTCGAGGAACAACGGAGTGATGTGCTGAAGGCAACTGTTGCTACACAGACATATGCGGCATGTTGGCAAGTCAGAGGGACCACATATTTTTGGATCAAAGCCCGTATTTGTGCAGTGATACTGAATCATTACAATCCTTACCAAAGAAACAACGATTTTACCTTTCTTAATAATGCCACCATGTCTTTTGACCAAGCTGTTGTATACTGGACGCTCACGGTGCTGAACAGCTGAACTAGCGATTCCACAGGACTATTGGAGTGGATGTCATAAGGCCTCTGGGGGGTGGGGGGGGGATGAATAAATGGAAATAGATGAAAACTCCACATTTATTTATCATAACATCAAGCATTTAATTAATACAGTTATTTAGACTGCTGTAATACTATTATTACTCTATTGCTATCACCATGATGCTTTGGTCCCCTTGCATTTCAACTCCTACAAGGTATAAGGGGCTCCCTTGAGACCCTTTTGAAGCTGCAGCTGGTTCTGAATGCTGTGGAACAGGCATTGAAGGGCATGCACACACATGTGATGGCATCTTTCTTAAGCTCCACTGGCTGCCGGTGGTCTTCTGGATGTGATTCAAGATCCAAAAGACCCTCTGTCTCCCATAGCTACTCTCTGTACTGGAGGGTTGGACAGGATCCACATGCTCCAGATCCCACTCCTTTAACAATGGAACCTGAACAGACGCACAAAGTTGTCTTGCAGCCATTTGAAGTGCGTAGAACCCCCCACCTTAGCTTTATTTAAAGGAGTCCTTAGGCTCTGGAGGGTGGGGCCCTTTGTGGGATGACTGGTTTGTTATGAGACTCCATCCCTTTTCTCATATGTTTTGTTTTATTTTGTTCCATATTGTTTTGCCTCAAATTGCTTAATATTGTACCATGAAGGAGTTGAGCAGCAGATAGGTGATGGATGGATGGATGGATGGATGGATAGATAGATAGATAGATAGATAGATAGACAGACAGACAGACAGACAGACAGACAGACAGACAGACAGACAGACAGACAGATGATGGACAATGGGTGGATGGACAATAGAGAGATCGAGAAACAGAGACACACAGATGCAGACTAGTTTAAGAGAGCAAACCCAAGGTGGGCCATTTATGGCAGAGAGAAGTTGATGTTAAGGACTGGTACTGCCTCACATAAATTGTTGGTGTCTGACAAACAAGAAGTGTGTTTAATTAGAAATATGAATAACTGATAGAAAAAATGAACTCTGAAATACTAGGGATCAGCTTCAGTATGGCTCAATTTAGGAATGTTACTATACGTTAAAGGAAATTGTGTGAAGCTTCCAACAGCTGAGGAACATTAAATTCTCTTCTGAATTTACATTCATCTGTAGAAAGTTGGAATTTCCTATTTAGCTGTCTTGTTTCTGTTATATTTTTCTTCAATAAGACTTTTTAACTTCCACTGATTTGTATGTTCATTTTCTTGGAATCAATGAACCTATTCCCCACACTTTAATGGGGAAAAGCAATCTCCAAGTATTTTTAAAAATAAAAGATATGCCAGGCACCCATCCACGCAGAAGCTCATATGCGATCACTCCTAGAGACCACCAATCAACTTCAAAGGAGTAGCCTGATCCTCCGTTCTGAAAGGAATGAAAGATCTCCGGAGCTGAAAAGAAAAACAAGGACATCGTTTAATACCTCCATCATTGTTAGTTTCAGTTCCCATAGTTCGCATATTCCCATAGTTATAAAACCAGATATTCTAACAAATTTAGTGGGGTTTAATCACAGGTCAATGAGACACAAGAACTTCTAAGTTGTAACTGGGCATCCTGGCTAAAAGAGAATCACAAGTTGACTTCATACGTAGGACCAAATATTTGGGAAGATAAGCCAGCTGAAAGCAGAGGGTCAGACCTCAAGACTCCAGATTGGTAATAGTACTTGTATAGTTATATAAAGCGAAAATTAAGAAATTGTTGCTAATATGAACGCGCCCCCCCCCATAGCTTGCATTTTTCTAGAATTAAGTGAGACTGTTTACAGCTCTGAAAGGTGGATCATATGCTTAATCTTGGAGATGTAATCTACGTATAGCTGCCTTCTGATACCCTGTTTCCCTGAGAATAAGATCTCCACGGATAATAAGCCCAATCGGGCTTTTGAGCGCATGCGCTAAAATAAAACCCTCCCCTGAAAATATTGCAACACAGCAGCAGCCATGAGCTAACCATGTTCGCTGCCTCCTGCACCTCAAAAATAATAAGACCTCCCCGAAACTAAGGCCAAGTGCTTATTTTGGGGTCCAAAAGAAAATAAGACCCTGTCTTATTTTCAGGGAAGCACAGTATAAATAGCCAATATCAATGAAGGACCAAGACACAAAAGGGTTCAATTAATGAAATATAAAATTAAAGCATTCCTAAGCCTAATTAATCTCTTTAAGAGAAGGAAATATAAATAGATTTAAATTAGATGATTATTTTATGCCTGGGGCAAAATAAACAAACGGTGGGAGGATTACTATAAGCTAAATATTATTATTATTTTTTAATATAAACAATGCTGCACTTCAATGTTTAGATGGCCTAGACATTGGTATTTGAATTTACATCTTTTAAACATTTATATTTTATTGTGTTTTACTAACCTAGGTGAAAGGGTAATATATATTGCTAGTCCATGCATGATCTGCCATATGCTAAATACATTTTGTTTCCTTTCCTTTTCTCCCATTCAGTTGTGTCTGATTCTTAGAGACTCTCTGGACAAGTTCCTGAAA
The DNA here is from genome assembly GCF_051295495.1 of Thamnophis sirtalis. Lineage (NCBI taxonomy): Eukaryota > Metazoa > Chordata > Lepidosauria > Squamata > Natricidae > Thamnophis > Thamnophis sirtalis. The sequence goes on from NW_028261391.1 coordinate 70,197,659, forward strand.
TTCTTTAGTCAAAAGGTTGATCAGAAATGCTTTCCGAGGGCTAAGAAAGAGCGACAAGCCCAAAGTCACCCAGTTGGCTTTGTGCCTAAGGCTGGACTAGAATTCACAGTTTCCTAGTTTCTAGCCTGGCATCCTAACCATTATACCCAAATGACTCCAATATATCATATTACACATGCTCAAATATGGTACAGGACACATACATGCGCACAAACACAACAAAGTAAATGTCACAGAATCTCAAAAGATGAACCAGTTTAGTAGGAAAATGTATATTTCATTTGGACTGAGTGGACAAATACAATTTTGGATCTAAGATAGGAAAAGGTGACGTTTTCAAGGATGTACATTTTGGTACAATGAGTATCAAAACTAAATGATTTTTTCCTATTAAAAATAATGTAATAAGTCACAAGGAAACTGACACTGATAAGTTTTAGCTTCTGTGTTGAGTACCAAACAAACGATGAGTACCAGACAAAATTTCCATGTCAAAATGTGTTGAGTACCAAAATCAATGAGTTTCAAACCAGTTGAGTACCAAGATATACCACTGTATTAGGAGATTGGGGGAGGGAGGAGAGATTAGTATTAAAGATGCTTCCACATAGGGGGCTCTTAGTATTATGAAAAGAAATAAAAGTCTGTCCATTGTCTTTTTGACTCCTTTACATTAAGGATTCTGTGTAGAAAAAAAGCATCAGAAACAGTAGAGGATTACAAATGAAAGATGAGATTTCACAACAAAAACCTTCTCTGGTTCTGCCCCTAAAATAATTAATATCATTTTAATTAATTTGTTACAGGAACAGGATGTTTTTATTTCTTTCCGTCTCACAGTGAGTTTTAAATCACTTGTATTGTGACTGTCATAGTTTTCCAAGGAAAACCATAATGCCACTGATTGCCTGAAGAACATGATCCATCACAGCCCATTGTGAATATGCAGGCAAAGCACATCGTTAAGTAACAGAAATGTCTCCACTCACCCATGTAAGGCTTCGTCCCAGCTAGAGCAGTGGCTCTTTCCCCATCTCTGACGATGGTTGCAATGTTAAAATCGGTGAGGTGGGCATGGCCTTAAACAGAACACAAAACATGATATTTAGGTAGAACCACCCTGCTGATTTATTCTGACAAATATGACCTGATAATAATACGATTGAGATAATATGATAGTAAGGGTTCTTACGAATTGACATAAAAATTAAATCAATCCTAATCAATGTGAACCATGAGGCATCCGAACTGTTAGAGAACAGTTAATAGTATTAAAGGTAGATACAAAGGAAGTTGTGTATCATTATCTTTTAAATATAAAATAATACAAATATCTCTTATCTGATACTAATTTTGAAATTACTCTCTTTTTTTTTACTGTATTGCTTTTAAAAATTATGACAGAAAAACCCAAAAAAAATAAATACATGCATTGTCAAAAAAAGGGGGGGGGGGACACATGAAAATTGTTTTTTTTTAAAGCAAACAAATACAAAAAACAAAAATGAAGTTATATCAATTTGATTGTAGTTATAATTCTACACACAGTTATCTAACACAATTATTCAAATACATATATTTCTAATACATTTATATGGTTTAACTACATCAACTATATATTTAACTATATATTTCAACCTCTGTATTTTGTATAAATGAGTCCCATATTTCAATATATTTGTTCATATATAGTCTAATGTCTATAGGCAATCTCATCAGTGGTAGCATTCAAACATTTTTACTACCGGTTCTCTGTGTGTGGCTTGTTGGGCGTGGCAGGGGAAAGATAGTGTAAAATCTCCATTCCCTCCCGATCAGCTGGGACTCGGGAGGCAGAGAATGGATGGGGGCGGGGCCAGAGGTGGTATTTACCGGTTCTCTGAACTACTCAAAATTTCCGCTGCCGGATCTCCAGAAGTGGTCTGAACCTGCTGAATCCCACCTCTGAAACTCATAGGTGATAAGCGCAATCAGAGTTTCAATCCACTGAATGAAATATCATATTCAAACCATGGATTTATTTTTTTAGAAAGCACCCAATTAACTTTTTACATTTTGGTTAAATGACATTTTGGTTTAACTACACCATCAGGAAAACTAATATATCCACAAAGCAACCCATTTATCTCTCTCTTTATGGAGAAGCCATAATTTCAGTTAAGAGTTCTATGTTGCTTATGGACATGATTTTCAGAAGAATGGTGAGCCTAAAGAAGGTGCTATTGTAAAATGCAATTGTATCATAATAATATAATTTTGTTAGAATAAGCTAACTTCTCAGTTTAGATTTTAATTACTTACACTTTAGCTTGTAGGTCAGAGACCTTTTTCCCACATTATCATATTTGTGATTATGAAAGGGCAAAGTAGCAGTGACTTACCTGTTACTCAGAATGGGGGTGGGGGGGATATTGCATGATAGGAAAAAACGGAAGTCATTTGAAACTCCTTCTGATCGATGGACTAACGGCTGGGCTGTGACACTTTAAATATAACTTGGATTACACACGAATACATAAAAGCTGCTCCAGCCAACTAACATTTCGTTTTCCTGTTGTGTGGAAAGCTATTTGATAAGCTTTTTAAAGGGGAAATCATTGGGGAATAGGCTATTGTCAGGGTTGGAACAAAGCGAAGGCATCAGGAGAGGCATAGAGGGATCTTCTGGCAATTGACTGCAAAACCATTAAAATTCCACCTTGTGGATATCACAATGTACTCTACACGGAGCTGCCCTTGAAAAGTATCTGGAAGCTTTAATTGGTTCAAAATGCGGCAGCCCTCGTAGTTTTGCGCAAGCCTAAATTTGTGCATGTGTCGCCTCTCTTGCAGGAGCTGCATTGATTGCTAATTTGATTCTGAGTCCAATTCAAAGTGCCGCCTGTCCCTTTCAAAGCCCTCCATGGCTTGGGACCAGGTTATTTGAAAGACTGTCTCTTCCCAGCCACACCCACCCAGCTCACCAGAGTGGAGAGGCAGGGAATCCTATGGGCCCCTTCTAGCACTAGCACTTAGACTTATACTCAGCTTCCTAGTATTTCAGAGCCCTCTCTAAGCAGTTTTCAGTCAGTGTTTTGCCCCCATTTTACCAGGAGCCTCATTTTACTAAAATGATGGTGGAAGGATGGAAGGCTGAGTCAACCTTGATCTGGTCAGAATCGAACTCCTGGCAGTGAGCCAACCTGCAATACTATATTCTAGCCACTGTGCCACCATGACTCATGGAGGTCCATCCTGTGAGACCAAGAAAAAGGTCACTCTCTGTAGTTGCTCTCCCTCTGTGGAACATCATCTCTGCAGAGACTGCCTCCCACTCTTGGAAGCCTTGAAGACACGGTCTGCCAACAGACCCGGAATGATGTGGAGTCCATCAAGTGGGTAGTTTCTCCCTAAGCGGATGGAAGGTTACTGGTTTTTATACTTGGGTTTTATCCTTGTAAACTGCCCAGAGTGACCGAGTGAGTTCTTAATAGCAAATAAATAAATAAGTATTTTCCATTCAAAAGTTCCCTCTGGCATGAAATGGGCCTCTCTGTTGAGTTATAAAGGAAGAGTTTCATTACAGAGAAAATGAATTTCAACACAGATATACATAATCCGTCAAATATCAACGTAGAACTGCAGGAGGCTGAATTAGAGCTCCCAGATACAGACTGACATCATAGCAATGACCACTAGACGGCAGCCGGAATAAAAGGTTTCTGGAGCTCAGAGCTGCCTCCTAAGGCTCCCTGGAGTTTTGCAGCTTAGCTGTGAGGCAGTTGAACCTTCTCCAACGTGCCAGGCACATAACACACGAATGAAGAGGGCTGCATCTGAGCTAGAGAGGGGTCTGCTTTGGTGGGGCTGGAATCTGCACTCGAGGACAGGAGAGCAATGTATGTATATATATCTTTAAGGATTTTAAAGCAAACACTCTGATTTAAATATAGGACCTTACTAGGGGAAGTCGTTTTCAGACTATACTGTTCTAGAGGTGACTGATCTCAGCTTGTGCCTATTAAGAACCACATCTCGCTTATGCCACAATTAGGTATGCGACATCACCTCTCCTAAGCTTCCTGAAGCAGATCAGCCGCTTCTAATGCTTTCGTGCCAAGATAAAAATGCTAGTCTGGAATCAATCTCTGCCTCTCATTTTTATTCCACCAGCGTGTGGATTTCTAGCGTTTAGGATTCATGAGCCAAGGCTCGATGAAACAAACAGAGAGATTAACTCATGATGTCCTTTGCCTGGGTTTATTTCTACTCCAGCTGGATCACCGAGCTTTGAAACCAAACTATGTGATCGGGCTACGCAGGAGAAATTCGGTTCAGAATCCAATTGGCTTAGTGGTGGTCAGTGACTGAAACACAAAAGGGAATATCGCTCCCACCGCCTTGAGTCCGGAAGCAATTCCATAGGTGGAAGGCACAGACATTTTGGTGAGACCGACGTTTGGTACTGTAAGGAGCCCCAGACTGCTCCTGAGTGAAGGAGTGGAACATCTGCCAGTTTGAACTGTGGTAATGGAATGTGAGGCAACTGGCAGTCGGAACAGAGTTCTTTTCAGGTGGGGAGGGGGAGTAGAACTCCTTAGCATCAGAGCATGTATAAGAAATACTAATGATCTGGTGGTCATTTTGAAAAATCCTTTTTTAGCAAGCACCTAGAAGGCAAGAGGAACATACGTGCCAATTTTCAAGTTTGTAGGCTTTATGGTTCTGGAGATTTTGTGATGAGTGAGTGGTACTTGGGTTTGATAGACAGATAGATGATAGATAGATAGATAGATAGATAGATAGATAGATAGATAGATAGATAGGTAGGTAGGTAGGTAGGTAGGTAGGTAGGTAGGTAGGTAGGTAGGTAGGCAGGCAGGCAGGCAGGCAGGCAGGCAGGCAGACAGACAGACAGACAGACAGACAGACATCATTGGTAAGGCTGGTAAAGATTATGGGGCTGCTTTGCAGGGCAGCCTTGGTGGGTCTGGTTTCTCAGTATTTCTCACTTGCTCCTCTCTTCCTTTGGGGATGTTGTTCCCATTGCCAGTGAAAGGGAAGACAGCAGATACGTGGAGACAACCGTTCCTTCCTTTTACACCTCTACTTTGCTGCTTGCTTTCTGTTCTTTTACCTTGAAACAGGAGGGCATAAACCTCAGCGGGTGTCTGATGAAACTGCTAGATCTTGAGCTTTCTCTCCTTGGCAGAATGCCACCGGAGCACTGCAGGCACATTGGAGACATGGCATCTAGGCACCTGGCCTGGCCTGCAGCAAAGAGCAGCTATTTGGCTGTGGAAGTACATGAAAATGCAATTCCAAGCCTCTACTTGAACCGTCCGATCCAGAGGGAGGAAAGGAAGGTTCAGGAGGCTCCACCTTTCAACTTTCCATAACTAGTTTTCAGGGATGAGGTTGTGAAGACACCCAGGCAATTCCACCGAGAGGGAAGAAACATATTTCTATTGCTGGAAGTCAAATGAGGAAACCGAGGCTCCTGTGCGTTTCATCTTTGCCTCACTGGGAGTGACGTACCACCAGCCAGGAAATGAAGGCAGTGAGTCATTTTCTATGCTAATCCAACATCAAGTCTCTCCAGAATGTCAGAATAGAAGATTTTCACTGGTCTGGTTTGGAGAAGGCCAGTTACCAGAGCTGTGCTCCCTTCTTCACTCTGGAGCAGGGGTGTCAAATTCAATTTCACTGAGGGCGCATCAGGGTTATGTTTGATCTTGGAGGGCTGGGGGGGCGTGCCCAGGGTGGGTGTAACCACATTCAGCCTCCTGCAGCTCTCTGAAAGCCAAAACAGGGCACGGGGGGGGGGGGTAATTACAAAATGTGGACTCCGCTTTATGACATCCAGATCCAGTACGCAAGGGGTGTGACCTGCACAGAAAATACACTTTTCTTTGGTTACGAAGAAATATCCCCAAAGTCAGATGTAGACTAAATGTAGACTGACTTTTGGTTACGCACCTTCCCAGCAAACAGTAAATCTCCAGGATGAGTAGCCACAATTTGCATGTTGGAGGTTCCCAAAGGAATTCTGGGAAAGTCTGTATTTTAAAGAACATTTGAGGAGGGGTTGAAGAATAGCCCTTCTTCGCCTGAGACTGTAGAGACCCATCACCAATCAAAACACTTTTTGTGAAGCAACTAATCAACACTGACAGGCTAAGCTACTAGTATATGAAAATAAGAGCAAACTCCACTCCCTTCTAGTAACTAGTTTGTTACCTAGTTTGGTAATGAAACATCTGCAAGAAAGCCATCAAGCTCAGAGAGCAGCAAGGACCCCACAGTTTAATCCTGAGCTACAAATATTCCCTTCTATCGATAAACACTTTTTGGTTAGAGAGACTCAGAGCCAGCCTGATATGAGATGGCTCCCAATGGATTTCATTCTAAATTTTGATATTATTTCTGTAAATAAGGAATGCAGAATTATAATAGCTGAGTCTTTGATCCTTCATACATAAAAAAAAAATACAAAGCTAAGGGATAAACAAATAAAAAACAGATTTGAAAAAAGAAAAGGCTCAGGAAAGAAAAAGAGTGGAAGTGTAAGAAAAAAAGAGGAAAGAAGGAAAACCGAAAAAAGAATGACTTTCAACTTTCTTTGCTACAAATATAAGTTAAAAAATATATCAAAGTAGGATTAACATTTGTCTACATGATTTCCATAATTCCATATCTAATCATCAAAGCCCCGGATCAACTTTTAATTTCAGTTTCTCACAAAAAGTCCAGTAATCGCTTTAATCACAATTAAGAAAACCACAACTGATTTATTTAATTGCACCAAACTCTAAATAAAACAGGAATGGAAAATCATAAACTCTAGTGCAGGCCCATGCTTCTCAACTTTGGCAACTTTAAGGTGCATGGACTTCAGTTCCCAGAATTCCCCAGACAGCATGAAGTTCGCCCATCTTAAACTTGCAAAGACTGAAAAACGGTCTTTGATCTACAGATAGGGATTTTTCCATTCCTCTTTTATTGGTTCTTACTTATGAGCAATCACAATGCAAAATCCTCACTCCCCCCCCCCCCATGCCAAAGCAACCAGATTCCCTCACTAACCTGCTCTCCAGCTCCAGTCTCCTGCATGAAGCAACAAAGGAAGAGCATGTGGACTACCAGTTTTTAAAAAAAATGTAATTAGGTCTTCCAACTTCTCAAGGGGGGGGGGTCTCATGAAGTTAGGAAGTCTGACTGAACCTTTTATTTTTTCCTGTTAGTCACGTGGTCTTTTGTTGCCCTGCATGCCGGAGAACAGAGCTGGAAAGAGAGCTAGGGAGGGAATTGTGTTGTGGGGGGGGGGGATTTTGCAGGAGGCCGTCCAGGTCAAGAACAGCCCACAGTGGGTGGGGGTGGGGAGACAGACGCGCACCCCATTTTCACTAGCAGAGGCACCGTGGGCCAGTCCTTTGCTATTCCCAGGCCGGCCCTACAGGCCAGATCTAAGCACCTGGTGGGCTAGATCTGGCCCGCGGCACAGGCCTTGAGTTCGACACCCCTGCTCTAGAGTGGCCTTTCTCAACCTAGAGAACTTTTAAGATGTGTGGACTTCAACTCACAGAATTGCCCAGACAGGATGGGATTCCGAGAGTGGAGCTCCATAAATCTCAAAGTTCCCAGGGTTGAGAAACACTGCTCTAAAGCACACGACACCCTTGGACAGTATAATCCTTCCTGTATCTGAAGCAGATTTTGGCTATCCATCTTCAAACCCAGCCTTTGTCTTGATTCTGCCGTTTTAGGCCTGCAAACAGATTAAAAGGCCCCTACAGTAGTAAAAGACAATGGATACCCTAAAAGGATGGGGCCAGCAGCCTGCGAGTTGTCTTCTGCTACGATTTTGGAGGCCAACAGAATGAGGGGGAGCTCTGCCTGCTTTTCCTTGCAGTGCAGCTGTCAGCCTGGTAGGGAATAAGCTTACTGATTTCAGCCGCTACTGGGAATAGGAACCCATCATTTTTGAGAAAAGACTTAGGAAGGGAGAGAGGAGCCTCGTTGGTTTAATGATCTGTATTCTGGTCGCTAGACTTCATAAATCATAACTGAGTGTGTGTGAGAGAGAGAGGGGGGGATACACACACACACACACACACACACACAAACGTATATAGTGAATGATAATGCGTGAATGTGGTAGAGTATATACTGTACATATGATTGTATTGAATGGTAAGAAAGAAAATAGATGAGAGAAGGAAGGAGGGAGGGAGGGAAGATTTAAGGTTTTTTAGTGGCTTTTGCATAAAGTTATTCTGGCCAGAATTAGAATTATAGTAGCTACTAATAATGTCTCTTTTCCACCAGTTATTTCTTCATTTGTTTGGTTCAATGTATACGCTGCCTCCACCGTCAAAGCAAATCTTCATTATATGCAAGTTATTAAAGCAATAAAACAAGAATACCAAACGGTAATCAAAACAAAAATGTAATATACATTACTATTATCAGGGAAGAAAACACCATAAATTCTGAGTCATAATATCCTGATATAAATCCAGGGGCCACGAATGGCTGTGCCCCAGGGCTTGCTGAGAAAGCCATGAGCTAAACAACTCATTTCAAATCCCGTAAGCTTCTGTGTCTGTCACTGCTGCAGAAATTGGAGCCTAGTATTCCAATACTGAAATAAATGCACATGCTACAAAGTGCAAAAACATCCCACATCACCCATTTCCATTTCCATTCAGACACCAAGAGAGCAGAAATAAAAACCATACAATTTTTCCTTACCTTGTTCATCAAGGAGAATGTTATCTGGTTTCACATCTCTGAAAAGCAAAATAAATGTGTGTGTGTGTATATATATATATATATCTACGTATATAAAACTTAATCTTGACAGAAAAAAGGCAACTACTCCTGATATTTTTTCCCATATCAAGCAAATTGCCTTGAGAAGCCATTAAACCTACTGAGTTTTTGTTATTGTTTCCAGATTGTAAAAACATCATCGATTATCAGCTACACAAAAACAGAGTTGTGAAATATCCATGATCTTTGCAAAGAAATTTCATTTGAATGTAGCGAGTGTATAGAAATTGTCTCAGTAAACAAAGGCAGGTCAGGGTTTGAAAACAATTCCTGCCAGTTGGAATTGTCTTATGATGAAGATCCTTCCATCTTCAAACTGTATTAAATAAGCAGCTGCCGTGGATTTCTAGATGAGAATCAAATTGGGCTGTCAGAATAGGAGAGTATAATTTTTCCACTGGCATCTCCCTGAGAATGCATTTCTCCATATGAGGATCTATTCTTTTTTTCCCTGTAAAGTTTTTTATTTTTCATTTTCATAACATATAATCACATGTATACTATCACATAGCCAACATCGTATTATTAAATGTTCACATCAATTCATCTTACCATCAAGTCCTCAAAAGAAAAAAAAAGTTATTGGCTCTTCTGTTCTCCATACACTACATTTGTGCGTTCACTTTCTTCTGCCTCTCTCATCCCCCTCCCTACCTCCTTTCTTCTTTCTGTCCACCTTTCCTTCTCTACTTCCCCTTCCTCTCTCCTACCCCTCTCTCCCCTTTCCACTCCTCATTTCTCTCCTCCTCTTCCCCCCTCCTACCCTCTCTCCTTCCCTTACCGCTCTCCTCTTCTTCCCACTCTTCATCTCATTTGCTTGGTGTATTTCAGCTTCTGAGCAAGATCCCTTTTATGTTGATGGTATTTATAGTTCCTTTTCTATATACATATTCAATTTTAAACATATATTCTCCTTAAAAAAGAAAAGAAAAATAGAACAAAAAAAATATACATATATAGTCATTGTACTTTTAAACCCCCAGCCTAATTTTGGTCGAGGTGTAGACCTGGTTACAATTCCCAGCTACTCTCATCGTTATCTTTATATAATTATACATCCTTACGCGCCCCCAATTTGTGATTCTGCCTTTAAGTCTCAATAGTTTCCCATTATAAGTGTATTTAATGTTCCTGCTCTAATTTTTCCATGTCTTGGATTAGATTAGCTTTAGTTGTCTATGAATGGCAAACCTCGCTGTTCCATATTCCTTTCAATTCCCTTAATCTATTGTCTAGAATAACAAACGGTAAACATCTCGCTTTATTTCATCATCTTAAAAGTTCTGTGTATATCCATGTTTCATATATTTTAACCCATGCTTAATTGTCCTTCTGTTGCCGTTTCCAGTCAATTTGCCACTCAGTTTAATTCTCATGTAAAAAAAGTGAATGGCAAACCTTTGCTTTTACAACCTCCCCATGTCATTTTCATATTTATCCACATTCCAAATATTTCGGCCGTTGTTTAGTTGTCTTTCCATTATTATATTCAACCAGTTAGCAACCTCATTTTATTGTCATGTTCGTCACACCTCCCCACATCAATATCAATATCATATTTATCCATATTCCATATATTTCAACCTTTGCTTAATTATTTCCATTATTACCTTCAATCAATTAGCAACTCCATTTTATTGTCATATTTAGAAATAAAACCCTTATCTTAGTTTTATATTCTCCCCCATAAAAATTTCTGGTTGTCTGATTTTTTCCTAATAAGTCTTTTGTCCCACTTCTCTGCTCCTGCCCTCTCCCTTCTCTTTGCTTCGGCACATCCACTCTCCCCAACTCTCCCCAGGTCACCACCAAAAGGATGTTTTTTTATTTCTCTTTGTTGGGGCAAAACCTCCCCCTTCAATTTCCCTTATGCCACCAACAGCCTCAACCTCTTTTGTCTGCCTTTTGTTTCCCTCCGTTTCTACTCCTTCATTATCTTGCCCCCCTTCTTCTTCTTTGAATTCTTCTTAAGCTATCTGCTTCTATGGGTTCAGAATTCTATTTAGGCTTGATTTTAATGATTTATGCATATTTTTTATAATTTCATGTAGTTCTTCAAATTCCCAGCTTTCCATGATGTCCAGTTCCAAAGTTAGAATTAGCTATACAGTTATTTCAGAGTTCTGGTCCACCTTAAGTTTGCCCACTTCCACTGCTGTAGGGGAGAATGATGGGAGCCCTCTTGGTCTTTTGTTCTTCCTTAATATCCAGTTCCAAGATTGCAGTTAGTTATACAACGTCTTATTTTGAGGCTCTGGTCCACCTTACGTTTTAGCTACTTTGGGACCAAACCTTGGGCCATCTTAATCTTTTGCAGCAAAATAAAAAGACGAAGGAGGGGAGAAAAAAAAGAAAAGAAAAGAAAAACCCTAGCATTTTCCAGTTCTTATCTCTGTAATAATTCTTCCCCCTGTCACCTTCCATCTCTGATCAGCCACAGCTGCTTAAAACATATCAATTAGAACAAAGTTATAAAGAGCTAGATTCGGGTACGTGTCTCTTTTGCCTCCTGCTCTTGCAACTTCTGATTTATGGTAGTTGGTTAGTTAAAACTTCCCACACAGTCAAGGTTAGGTTATCCGTTATCAGAGAAAAAGAGATCAAAATATTTGGTTTCTATTTGATATCCAAGACCAAATTAGAGTTTATATTGAGTGGGTTCAGAAGAAGATGTGCTTTTTTCTTGATTATTTTAGCTGGAAGGAATTCAAACAAAGTAAAAATATTGGTTTCTGTTTAAGATCGGAAACCAAATGTAACATTTATAATTATGTGGGTTTGTAGCTGCTCTGCTTTCTGTTCTTCTGTTCGAAAGCACAGACAAAGAATTTCCGGGGTGGCTGATGTTACAACCCTCCACCTTCTTTTCTTCCTTTTCTTTTAGGAAAGAAAAGACCTGATCTGACCATCAGTATTATTTATGTTCTCAGAATTTCTTTGCCTTTTCCAGGTTTAATTTATAGTTGTGGGTTAGATAAATTATCTTACCAGGTCTTTTATCTCTCCCGGTCTCCGCCTGTTCCAAACTTATTTTGACAAAAAGGCCAGCATCTTGTCAGCCATGAAGGCTGCTGCCCCGACTCCGATTCATAGGTAAATCTCTAACCCACGAGAGATCTGTTGCTTCCCTCAGGGTCTGATGAGACACGGCCCTTCTTCGCCCCCACCTCTAGTGGGGGTTCTGATTCAAAAGATTCTTCGGAGAGGGTTTGTCAGACAGGGTTCATGTGAGACTCTTAAGAGCCCACATCTCCCACATCTGTCCAGGTGGAGAACTTCCTGTCCAAGCCCACATGAGGATTTATTCTATTGTAATTAAAATATGGGACTAAAGTTCAGGAACATCTAGTTCCAAACTTCATTCAGTACAAAATTCACTGGGCCAGTAACTCACTGATCAGGCCTGGGGATAAGTCTACTTTCGCCCCTCCCGAATGCTGAGTGAATGTTGAGTTTTACTGTTTAATTTACTTTTGTTCACGTTTCTTTTTGTATTGTCCTACACTCCCTTTCCTTTTTGATTGTAAGCCGCCCTGAGTCCCCTCAGGGAAAAGGGCGGCCTATAAATGTCCAATAAAACAAACAAAAAACAAACAAAAAAAATGTAAGCATTTAGGAGAGGAATAAAATCATGCATATGGTAGGTAAAAAGGAAATTACTCTTCCAGAGTGCCATGGTTCTCATCTCAGTCCATAATCTCTGTGACTCCTATTAGGAGGAGAAGGAAGAGGAGGCCACTAATGACCTGGAAATGAGATTAATTTAATGTTACCCAACCGGATGTCCTTTAGATGTGTTGGGACTTCAGTTCCTAGAATTTCCAGAAAAATTGTTATTCCAGAGAATTTCACCGAAAATTAAGAAACCCGTCTAACAAGCCCCATAAGGGTAAAAGCTGGATAGGCTGTTTCTGTACTGAAACATTCTTGACTCATGACTCACTTTCAGACTTTTGACAAATTAAAAAAAAACTGAGAAAGATTTCGATACAGCAGCCACTAGTCTTAAATATAATCCTATGGAAAGAAATCAATTATAGAGAAGTGCATCAAAGATTGAGATGACATGATCATGAAGTTACCCACTTGTTCAAAATTCTATGTAAATAGAATATGGATCAAGATTAGAGGATTAGAAAATTAGGTTTTGATTATTCCCTACGATAAACAGTCCTTCCATTTCATGGTAGAACTAGAGATTAAGTATTTACTGAAGAAAATTTACTCCAACTATAAAATCAATTTCAGAGTTGAGATTCCACGGAGCTGCTCCCTATGGGCTAGAATGAGATGAGTTTATAGAATGAGACCTGATCCTCACAGCTGCCAACCACAAATTATAAGATCACCTGTGTATAATACGCTGACTGCGCAAATAGTCCAAAGCTGATGCCATTTCACAGATATATAGTTTAACTGTTTCTTCTGTAAACTGCACATTCTGTTGAAGATGATAACGTAAGTCACCACCCAAGAGCAGATCCACCACCATGAACATGTCTTCTTCATCTTGGAAGGAGTACCTATAGAAAAGTGAGGGAACAGGGAATTCCATTACATTTGCACAGACAACATTACTATGCCTTAGGATGGTAATCCATGCCATATAATGATCTAGAAATGAGACATCCTTAATATGTTATATTACCTAACCTGGCCACCTCTGGATACATTGGGACTTCAGCTCTTAGATTTTCTAGAAGAATTGGCTGGAATGTGCTTGAATAATAACAATGCTTCTACATATCTAAATAGATATCCTTCAACTACTTTCATTTGTCCCAGTTCTTTTGAACCACTGATATTCATATATTTGGGGTGTCATTTTGTTTTAATGCTTATTACTGCTAGCTGTCCCCTCTTCTGTATCTAGTAGGGAGCAGCCGTCATAGTTAATTTTAACTTGTTCATGTAATCCTGTTTCTATATCTGGCTGGATCACATGGCTTCTATAATATGATCATTACACAGTAATTTTTCCAGGCATAATCAATAATGTACTGGAATACCAAGCAGCCTGTCTCATTTCATTATCAAAGGATAACCGGTGCCATCAGAGTGAATGACTCATTGGCAAGATTGTGTTAGTCTGAGCTGCCTGGAATCTTTTTAATACAGAATTTCTGGGATGTCATTAGCTGGACATTTTTGCTCTATTTGCCAAAGCTGAATAAAAAAAAATGTGAAAGGGGTGATCAAATAGGCCAGAGAATTATTTTCTTCTAAGAATATCTGGATGATAGAATTGGCTTAGAAATACGAGTTAGAAACATCCACTTATCTTTATCACCCTCAATAAATGGAGGGTATATTTTACCTGGATCTTTAGAAAAAGCACATAACATGGTTATTCTTTTACATTTCTACATTCCCCAACAAAGTTTCTAGGACGCCACCCGCAGCATGTTCTCTTTCAGTCACGACAACTGCATGGCCCACGCTTTCCCTCAGGACGAGCTGAACCCCATCCATTGCCGGGGCCGGGGGGGGGGGCGACCGAGCCGACCCTTCAAATCTGAATATCAGTGACGTCCTGGGAAACTACTCGCTTACTCTGAGTGATGCGTTGGCTACCCCAGCAGCAATGGGAAATTCCTCAGAATTTCGGAAAGCAGTGAAGCTTGTGATAGACACAGTCTTTAGATGAGAGTGTAAGATCTCAGGGATGAAAACTTACCAAAAATGCTTATAAGATTTGGTGCCTTTTTATGTATTATTTTATTATTATTATTTTGTTAAATGCCATTGCATAAGATGACTCAGTAGTACCTATCTCTTGAAAAAGAAAGCCAGGATCTGAATTGTCCATTCAGAAAGCTACAGGAAGAATGGGGATTTACATTTCAAAGTGCTGTAGATAAAAACAAGACAACCCAAAGGATAAAAAGGCCTGAGAAATTCCCCTGTGAGACACATGGCCTTTTCGGTGCTTTTTCAGCTTAAGAGTAAAGAGGGGACCGAAAAAGACACACATCATTAGTATAGAATAGACAGATGTCCAGGAGTGGCTACATAGAAATTATTCCTTCACATAATAGCAAAACCTTTATGGGGGGGGGGGGCGTAAAGTCTTCACATATCGCAGTTAACTTCCAGAATTTATTATCACATAAAAAAGTCCCCAATCTGAAGAGCTTTGAAAGGAAGTCAAACGACTGAGTACGAGATAAAGCTATCAGCGCTTAGTGCGTAGCATAGGTGTGTCTTGTTTCCAAGACTGGATCTGTGCACATTTCAACAGCAGATTGCTGTAGCCAATGAAACAGAAGAAGCTACTGGATCCATGTTATGTTTGGGATTCCTGGTTGGACATTTGGAAAGAATGTTAAATTAGACCTCCAACTTTGATCCAGCATACTTTTTCCTCTTGCATTCTTAAAACCCCAGGAGTGTGACTTCTATATTTATTATTATGCTAAACCTTCTCCTATGCAACCGAAACTGGAGACAGGTCCCCATCCTGTCTCCTTACTGTGACACAGTAAGTAGTTAGGGTCACAAGGTTAACCAGGGTTACCTTAATATTCAAGTTAACCCCAAATGTGAAAGCTGACTAGCTGACCTTTGGTCAATGACCCCACATATTTGTTATGGGCGGTGGGGATGGAGAAGAGAGGGCCATCCTTTCAGTCTTGCAACAGGGCAGATCTCACTGAAATTTTAACTGAGTTTCTTATGCACCAGCATGCAGGCCTTTTCCAGTAGAGATGTGACTTTTTATACCAATGGGCCGAGAGGTCTATTCTCCAAATTACAACCTTATGGACCTCAGTTTAGGAATTTTTTTTTTCCTGTAGCCCTGTTGCTCACATGAGCCAGTTGTTGGTTTGAAAACTATTAAGGGTGACAGTAGAAAGAGAAGAGCTAGATACTGGAGCAAAATAATTCAATGTAATTCCTTTTTTGGAGAATAGTAATAACTTTAAATGAAAAAGTAAATATGCCAAATCAAGAGGAATTCTCCTAAAATTATGGTAGCCAACTTTCCTATGAAATCCTTCCCTAAACGAATAAAAGACAGATTATCTCAAAATCCCATTCTTCAATTGTATCAAATCAAAAAATCCCAATTAATGTGAGCTCCACAATTAATCAAGGTAGTTATAGGTTTGTCCTTTCCCCTATTCAATATTTATTAAATTTCATTACATTCTTCATTTGTTCCATTCGTCCTTTTGACATTACACTGTTCCAATTGGCTTCTTTTTCCTCAACTGCTCTTTCCAAACTTCTGCCTTCTTAAATTTCAGCTCTAATAATTCCTGACTCAACATGGGCAGCCAGGCAACCAGCCAGCCAAACTAATCTAATAATTATATAATTCTATATTTGTAGCCACATATTAAGAAACTGTGTTTTATCATAAAGCCAGCTATGGTATAACTGGAGTCTCCATTTCTATAGATATTCTGAATACCGGATTTCTATAAGGCTAAGTTTTCTTTGCCATAGATTGTGGACTTTCCCATTTTCTTTTATGTATAATTGAATTTTGAAAGTCATACTCTGCACTGCCCAAGACTCTCTTCTGAAAAGACTAACATGCTTTCAACTAGATGCCCACATTTGGAAAATCGGTGGAATTGGTACATTTTTTAAGAGAGAAAAAGAAATTCACCAAAGATTCACCAGGAAGACATGCTCAATTTCTTGCAGAATCTCTAGCTCTCTGAAGACGTTCCGAACTTCATCTCTTTCAATGCACTGTTGCTTATTCATGTACTTCATGGCATACATCTTCTCTGTGTCTTTCTTTTGTACAATGCACACCTAGATGTAAGACAACAAAAAAAGTTGAATTAGTATGTATTTTTGTACTTTTTAATTTAACCATTGTAATCGGTAAACAACAGTAAGATATTGTGATGAGCTCCCCAAAAATCATTTATTTAAGATTTTATTTTATATTATTTTCATATTATCTCCTGCACAAGTTCATTCCGGAAATTACGAAGGAAAAGGCAAGTCTACTTTTTGTTAAAAACACTTTTCTTTAAAAGTGTCAGCATTTGGTAATGTCATTTTAGCAAAATATCTAAAGACAATGCAGTCAATCAAATGTGCTGAATTTCCTCTCTTATAATAAGTAACCGCTATGTCTGAAGGCTGTTCTGGCTGAGAGGAATATGAGACTTGACATCCAATGCCAGCATGCAGGAGGAAGCTTACACAGGGACTCTCACGGGTAGATTATATAGAAGCCAGCTTGATTCCATTATAATTCTCAGCCTGTGATGAGAAGGTAGGTTTAAGCACTGTAAAGCGGCATATAAGTGCTATTGCTATTAAGACAACAGTTTGTCAGAGAACAGCCTTTCCCGGACTCCTTATATTTTAGATATATGTCCTTCACCTCCCAAAATTTCCTATCCAGCAGAACAATTGCTGAAAATCATGGAACCCACAAACCACAAATATGGAGAAAGCCAAGGCTGGCATTAGATTCTTTCTCTTTAAATTCACGTATTTACTTGTTCATTGGTTATGTAATTAATTTGCCTCCTCAATCCTAGCGGCATTCTAGGCGGCCTGCAGATAATGGAAGTTTAGCAACTGCATAACTGTAATCATTGCCGTTGTCATCATCACCATTATCAGTACAGTGGAGTATGATGACTCCCAACGCTCAAAAAGGCAAATACTGACTGTCACATTTAGACTTTCCAATGTTATAAGGGAAGAACATGAAAAAATCATTCCCCATGCCAAAGGTAATGGCCAAATTATACTTGGAATATAATTCAGTGACAGCAATGAATTCAATTCAACCATGAAGCTCTATGAATAATCAAAGTGAGGGTACAGCAAGAAAGAGCCAACAATTTCAGGAAGGATGGTATCAAACACTGTGATTGGGGAATTGGAATCATTCATTCATTCATTCATTCATTCATTCATTCATTCATTCATTCATTCATTCATTCATTCATTCATTCCATCAAATGAATTATGTTTCAGGGCTCAACTCAAAATATGATCTGCCCTTAAATCCTTAATAATTTGGGACTGGAATATACTAAAGCAGGAGTGTCAAACTCAAGGCACAGGGGCCGGATCTGACCTGCAGGGTGCTTAGATCTGGCCCATGGGGCTGCGCTGCCCCGCGGTTTCTCTGCCAGAAAAAAATGGATCTCGGGAAGCCACATGCCATGGAAGGCAGCCCTCCCAAGCTCCATTTTTGTGGCAGAGGGTTGCAGGAGGCCATCGCAGTAAAAATGGAGTTCACGGCCCTGTTTTCACTGACAGAGCACTTGGGCCACCACAGGCGCCCCTGACACAAGTGACGTCAAGCTGGCCACGCCCACCCTGGTTCCCCAAGGTCAAACACAATCCCGATGCATCCCTCAATGAAATTGAGTCCGACACCCCTGTACTAAAGAGCTTCTTGTCTGTAGATACGCTTGTCTATATGACAATTCCTCAGACAGAGACATTTATTTGGGTATCCCTTGATCAGCTACAAGGGAAGTTTTTTTCTTCTTGGTGGGGGCACTTGGTGATGGTGTGGGGGGCCATTCCTCAAGACACTTTACTTCTCCATTTTATGCATGTAGTTGATCTATCAAGACAATTATTGTACTACTGGTTCTTGAAAATTTAGAATATAAAGAAGTACTATGTGGATGCCTTTATGACTGTATTGGTATATTTATCTGATAATGTTGGGAACTGGATAGCTGTTGGCAACAACTGTCAGATCTTGCTGTGTGGTATAGTTTAATGAGGACCACTGAGACGTCTGCCCATGAGCCCTCCACTAACTTATAAGTCCTCCCTGAAGGAAATTTCCAGGAAGATCTTCAGCACAAGTACGATTTCTAGCTAGTTTTATGGAGATCTCTCTGAGATAAGAGGAATGTGAAAAGAAAATATGTGATTCAGACTTACAAGGGAAGCAATTTGAAGGCAGTCAGTTTGCAGAATAAGCATGGGCATTATCAATATTTCATTCCATCTACATTGTATACTGCCTTTAGAGTCTTTCCTGGATAATTTAGAATATGCCCATTAAGAAGAGTTCTCATATCATTCAGGTCTAACATTTCATTTGCAATAGTTATTGTAAGTTTACAATTAAGCTATTCAAAGGTTCACAGCATAAGACCCAACATAGTCACTGCTCAGAGTCACTCCCCAGCAATAACCTCTGAATATACAAGTTTTACATAGCAGTTCAAAAAATTACTACATACAAGTTACTTATATGGGAAATAATAATATAGCATATTTTGTGCTGCACCTTATCTTTTTTTCTTTGATTAAATTATGTCATAAAGATCTGGAACCAAGTTTACTCAGGCAAGATGGACAATTTCTCTCATCTATAATCACATTTATGGGACTTCTGGAAAATTTTATATCAGTCTGAGGTTTTGTTTTCCAAAACACATAACAACCTCGTTATTTCAGTTACAGTACTTTTATTAAGGAAGGAATAAGTGCTTAAGACACTTAAAAACCATGCTGATGTTTTAAATAAAAAAGATAATTGTATATCAAGCTAGTTCCGTAGGGCTTCTTGTTCAGAGAGTTTTAAATGAGCGCACTCCTGAAGTTGTATACCGTGAGCTCCTATTCAGAAAAAGAGTGCGCAGAAGGGAACTCAACCACGATCATAGTGTGTAGGATGATACAGCAACACAAGCACACATTTTAACACTGAGATTTATGGGTCTGCTAGTGAGATAAGCTGGGGGGAAAAAGAGAAAATCTTAATTATAAATGTTTTCTCTAAAATGAATGATGGAGTTATAGGTTATCTCAAAGTTTGAAAATTAAATTTTTTTATTGCATCCTTCTAAGAAAAACAGGCATGGTATAGTATTCTCCAAGGGTGGAAGAGTATATAGTCATTCTGTTCTCTGCATAACTCATTTCTACAGAACTGTGATGGCGAACCAATGGCACGCCTGCCACGGGGGCCACACGGGGGCCTCTCTGCCGGCATGCCAGCCCCAGCTGGACTCCACCACGCATGCACTGCCAGCCGGCTGATTTTGGGATCTCTGCAAAACATTAGACAAGCCATCGATATGGAAGAGCCTCACAGGAGCAGATAGAGGTGAATCCTAGAGAGGCAGGAAATGCACGACTGGAAAAATGGAGATGAATGCTAGAGAGGACAAAGCTGCATACAAGGCTGACCCACCTCCTTAAGCAGCAGAGGGATGCACAGAGGGGAGCGAGGGGAGGGATCCCCCACACCTCATTTTTGGTCCCAAGAGGCTATGCCCACAATGGGGCGTGCAGGGGTGTGTGTGTGTGTGTGCACGCATGCACATGGGGGATCACATTGCATTATAGCTGTGGGCACATGCGCACGCGCTGTTGTGTGTAAGCGCTTTCGGCAAGCAAGGACAAAAACGTTGGCCATCCCTGCTATAGAGGGTGCATGTGTGAGATTGTGTTGTTCAGAGGTTTTGGTTTAATTGTGTATTTTATCCTACAATAAAGCTAGGAAACAGGTACCATTGCACAACTATCATCCCCTGCGTTCTTCAGCATCGGCCTTGCTGGTTCTCACATGAACCAGGAGTGGAAGTTAAGTAACAATTCTGGAGACTCAAGAATTCCTCATGGCAGCATCTGAACTCACATGTGTAGAATGTAAAAATAAATTCCGTGGGTTGCTACATTTTAGAAATAGAAACAGTTCTGTAGAACTATTTCTAAACAGACTATTTGTAGATAGCTGTGAAAATTTGCCTGGAGGCACAAATTTTCAAGAATCAAAGCGGTTACGATTAGTATCCTTTCCTCCAGACAGCCCCCAACATTTAAAATAACACCCCTCAAATTATAACACCCCGCAAATTAAAATAAAACGAGAGAAACAAAATGGGGTACATTTGAAAGGAAGGGGGAAAAAATCACAGCAGCTGGCATGATAATGAAGCTATTGTCACTGAAATTATCTCATTATTTTTTAAACTATTTTTTTTGCCAACAAGAGATTTGGCATGTAGAATTTAAATCAGCAGATCCTCAATGGGTTGTTGAGAAACAGGGTAATAATTGCTAATGCCATGAAACAACGAACAGTCAGTCTTCTCCAATTATAGGTTCAAAATATGAAAATAAGTCTCGAGTAAGAAGAAGATCAGCAGTTTAGTTAACTAAAGTCTTCCCTACTTCTGAATCAGTAATCATTGATTCCATAACATATACTGCTTGTTTCTTTTACAATAAAACTAATTTCTTACTGCAAAGTAAAATTGTTATAACTTAAAACCACAAATGAGCCCAAAATGTATGTTGCTCAGTGAGAAATTTGTTAAGTGAGTTTTGCCCCATTTTACAACTTTTCTTGCCACAGTTCTTAAGTGAATCACTGCGGTTGTTAATTGAGTAACACGGTTGCTAAGAGATCCGATTTCCCCATGGACCTGGCTTCTCAGAAGGTCATAAGAAAGTGATCACATGACCCCAGGATACGGCAACTGTCATAAAGGTGAGTCAGTTGTTAAGTATCTGAATATAAATCACATGACCATGGAGATTCTGCAACAGTCATAAGTGTGAACAATGGTCATAAGTCATTTTTTCTTCAGTGCTGTCGTAACTTCAAATGGTCACTAAGTGAACTGTTGTAAGTTGAGCACTACCTGTACTATTTCCCAATACAGAGATTCTCAGATTTTGTGATTCCGAGACCACCTAAATCAATACATGGGCTTCTATGTCTCCCCTTTCCCCAAATTAAACTAAAGGTTTCAGTAGAGTAGAACTAA
This sequence comes from Thamnophis sirtalis, assembly GCF_051295495.1. Classification (NCBI taxonomy): domain Eukaryota; kingdom Metazoa; phylum Chordata; class Lepidosauria; order Squamata; family Natricidae; genus Thamnophis; species Thamnophis sirtalis. The sequence continues at coordinate 70,219,204 of NW_028261391.1, forward strand.
ATGTACAACTTACTTTTAATAATTACATTTTAGCTGACACGGCAGTTGAACCCATGACGCTTGCAGAATAATACAAAATAATTCCATTGAATATAAGCTATGACTAAAATTAGATGTAAAGTCATAATTTAATAGGGAGGAGGACAGAGGTGGGCTTCACATAATTTAACCACCAGTTCGCTGCACATCGAAAATGTGAGCATCTTCCACCCATGTGCTTTGCCCGCCTGTGCGGCTTATAAAATGGCTAAATAGGACGACGTAGTGCCGGGGGGGAGGGGAGGGCAGGCCCACCCGCAGATCACCACTACTGATTCGCCCAAAGCAGCCCGAACCGGCTGAATACGACCACTGGAGGAGGAGTTTCCTTCCTTCTGTATAATTCCTGAAATCCATATTTCATTTTTGAGCCAACCACTCTTATTCATCAAAGAAAAAGAAAGAAAGACGCTTTCCGTGCTTTAAATCAGTTTCTCTCAAGTGTTTCCCTTTGCAAAGGAGTGTCAGGCTCAGATGCTTTGGGAGCCCCTTCCCAATGCAGCAACAATAACAGCCCAGCTTCTCTTTCTCTGCAGCCCTAATGCTTATTTTGGAAGTGCCTCCCCTTCTGTGCCCTTTGTGGATAATTGTTTTAAAAACATCGCAAACCTTCAGGCCTTATACAGAAAATATCTGCCTGGTTTTATGCTGAGCCTCCTTTATCAAGTCTGCTTAGAAGGAACCTACAAGAAAGGACATTTCGGCTCCCTCCATCCATATTGCCTTGCAATCCTCTCTGATGGAGAACAAATCATTCTCTTCCCCCTTTATTTAAAAGTACTGATGGGGAAGATGCTTTCCACATTGACGTCTTCAGCTGACCTAGGCTTGCCGGTCAAAGGACGAGACTGCGGACTGCAGAGCTAGTTGAGGAAGAGGTAAAAGTTATTAATAAAACTGCCAAAGAGCAGAAACTTAGTAATTATTCTTGCATTTCTGTACTCCATTTCTACACCTTCACCGTCTTCAACGTCCGTAGATTTTTCACTGGTTTAAATAGAATGGAAAATTGAACGGAGAGTCACCGGAGTCAGGATTCTGTGTCCCTAATCTCTGGATTATCAATTCCTCACTGTTCTGCATAGATGGACACATAAGGGGGCTCACACACTGTGAAGTTCAGTGTTATTCAACCACAGAGTCGTTAACCATATTCAGATACATCAACCTCATTAGGAAGAGCTCCAGGAAGAAGGGTTTTGGGACCCTCTCCCTGTCTTTTCCTGCTCCTCCCTGTCTTTTCCTGCTCGCTGCTCTCCAGGCAGGCTGCACTAAAAGTCCTAGAATTTCCAGACAAAACAACTTTCTCTCTTGAAAACATGATTATTGGAGGATTCTTGAGATGCAATTTGCTCCTCTAAGAACATTCCATTTCAGGCTATTTAACGATACTTGAGTATTGAGATTATAATGAAATGAGCTATGAACCTTGCTGAGATTAAAAGTCCTCTAATAACATATCCAGAGCTATCTCATGCCAGCTATACGAGCAGAGCACAGAATTGAAAAGCAACTACTTTGTATTCTGAGCAATATGCGTGAGCAGAATCAAATACTGGAAAATAATTGCTTCAGCTATGTTAAGCCGGGATGTCTTCTCTGCCTCTTTCTTTCTTTCTCTCTTTTTTGGGGGCGGAGGGGATTTTAACTTGAAATGCCATATACAATCTTTGGCTCTATCTGTTGCCTATGAAAAAGGAAATATTGAAGGAATCTCCATTCTACCAATGTAGCTTCTCTCATTTCATAGCAATGATGCCAAAATAATAAAAGGTTTGTAATGCAAATAAAATAAAATTAAAATTAAACAGTGCAGTTTCTAGATATATATTTATTTATCTTTATATCCAAGTAACAGACCCTTTGATTTTCATTCTGAGTCCCCTAACTTCCTTTCTTTTATTTTCACTAGAAGTTCCAAACATTAATCTGGAGCTGAAGGACAACAAAGACACGGCTTCTTAATCCACCTATTTCTCCTAGAATTCTGCTTCAATATGTCTCTTGCTATATATACGTTTTTGCCCCAGGGTGTGTGTACAGACCAGACCAGACCAGACCAGACCAGACCAGACCAGACCAGACCAGACCAGACCAGACCAGACCAGACCAGACCAGACCAGACCAGACCAGACCAGACCAGACCAGACCAGACCAGACCAGACCAGACCAGACCAGACCAGACCAGACCAGACCAGACCAGACCAGACCAGACCAGACCAGACCAGACCAGACCAGACCAGACCAGACCAGACCAGACCAGACCAGACCAGACCAGACCAGACCAGACCAGACCAGACCAGACCAGACCAGACCAGACCAGACCAGACCAGACCAGACCAGACCAGACCAGACCAGACCAGACCAGACCAGACCAGACCAGACCAGACCAGACCAGACCAGACCAGACCAGACCAGACCAGACCAGACCAGACCAGACCAGACCAGACCAGACCAGACCAGACCAGACCAGACCAGACCAGACCAGACCAGACCAGACCAGACCAGACCAGACCAGACCAGACCAGACCAGACCAGACCAGACCAGACCAGACCAGACCAGACCAGACCAGACCAGACCAGACCAGACCAGACCAGACCAGACCAGACCAGACCAGACCAGACCAGACCAGACCAGACCAGACCAGACCAGACCAGACCAGACCAGACCAGACCAGACCAGACCAGACCAGACCAGACCAGACCAGACCAGACCAGACCAGACCAGACCAGACCAGACCAGACCAGACCAGACCAGACCAGACCAGACCAGACCAGACCAGACCAGACCAGACCAGACCAGACCAGACCAGACCAGACCAGACCAGACCAGACCAGACCAGACCAGACCAGACCAGACCAGACCAGACCAGACCAGACCAGACCAGACCAGACCAGACCAGACCAGACCAGACCAGACCAGACCAGACCAGACCAGACCAGACCAGACCAGACCAGACCAGACCAGACCAGACCAGACCAGACCAGACCAGACCAGACCAGACCAGACCAGACCAGACCAGACCAGACCAGACCAGACCAGACCAGACCAGACCAGACCAGACCAGACCAGACCAGACCAGACCAGACCCGACCGACCGACAGACAGACAGACAGACAGACAGACAGACCGACAGACCGACCGACCGACAGACAGACAGACAGACAGACCGACCGACAGACCGACCGACCGACCGACCGACAGACCGACCGACCGACCGACCGACAGACAGACCGACAGACCGACCGACAGACCGACCGACCGACCGACAGACAGACAGACCGACCGACAGACCGACAGACCGACAGACCGACCGACCGACCGACCGACAGACCGACCGACCGACCGACAGACAGACAGACCGACAGACAGACAGACAGACAGACCGACAGACCGACCGACAGACCGACCGACAGACCGACCGACAGACCGACCGACAGACCGACCGACAGACCGACCGACAGACCGACAGACAGACCGACAGACCGACAGACCGACCGACCGACCGACCGACCGACCGACAGACCGACCGACAGACAGACAGACCGACAGACAGACAGACAGACAGACAGACAGACCGACAGACCGACAGACCGACAGACCGACCGACCGACCGACCGACCGACTGACCGACCGACAGACCGACAGACAGACCGACAGACAGACAGACAGACAGACCGACCGACCGACCGACCGACCGACAGACCGACAGACCGACAGACCGACAGACAGACAGACCGACAGACAGACAGACAGACAGACAGAACCCCCGGTATGCCCAAATATGGGAGGAAGTTCACTACTTCCATTCCCAGCAAGGGTATGGCTAGCTGATGAGAGCTAAATAGCTTGAAATAGATCTATACTAGTCTCCCTTTGTTTATTTATCAGCACAAATAAAACATATATGTGTGTGTGTGTGTGTGTGTGTGTGTGTGTGTGTGTGCATACAAACATACATACATACATACATACATACATATATATTCGTAGATTTTCATGGGCGTATGTATGTATTCTGGTCTTGTTTATTCGGGTCTTTTCCCGTGTCAGATTGAGATTGTCTTGGCAACGTTTCGTGCTGTAGTGGCCTTAATTTTGAAGGAATCAGGTTAATCTCCAAAACAGAACACTTCAACAAGAGAATTATTATGGAAGCTATCGAAATAGAGAAAACCCCCCCCCAACATGAATAAACGTGACGATACCTCCCGCCTACCAGACATCTGGAAACCAGCCCTAGTCTGAACGAGCCCCACCCACCTCCCAGGCCGTTACAACACAAAACAACGGACACACAGCCAGCACCAATCTACCAATCATGATACAACCACACAACCAATCATTCCACTTACTGAAACAAAGCCAGCACTCCACACACACACCCCACCAATATTTATACACATACACACACACAAACACACACAGTATATTTGTATGTTTGTGTGTGTTTGTTATGCTGGACAAGGCTGAAGGAACTGGAAGGGTTCTGCCATGGATTAGATGAATAGGACCAAAGAGATTACAGGAATGTCCATGAAAAAGCTATAGGTTATTATTATAGGCTGGTCAAAGTAGCGAACATTTGTCCATAAAATCACTAGGTGTCAAACCCAATTTGATGGAACCATAATTAAAATCTTCAATTAAAGATTTTAAAAATATTATGTTTCATGGAGGATTAATACTCCTTTTTATAAAAAAATATATAGTTCAATGATTCCTTACTGCCTGTTTTTATCAGCTTTATGTATTTTGATGTAGGCCTTCCTGGACAAACCAAATCTACCACTAATTACCTAATTAAATAACTTATTTATGTAACACTACTGATCTTATACAGCAAAAATATCACTCTAAAGCTAAGTATAAAAATGTTTAAAACAAGACAGCCAATATAAAATAAAATTAGACTTTTCTTCCTACACTAACAACCTACTTAAATGCTAATTTTGCTAGAAAAACAGAATAAAGCTATATCTCTGCATATTTAGCCAAGTTTTAAAATCATGTGAAGTGATAATTTCACCTCACTCCATACTAATTTATTTTTATTTGTATTCTGGATCCAATTCCAAATGCCACACTTTTTAAACAATTTGAAAAATATCACCCGGCGTGGTGTCACAGGATGAGTGCCACAAAGGTACCATATTTTTCAGAGTATAAGATGCACCGGAATATAAGACGCACCAAGGTTTTGAAGAGGCAATTTTTTTTTTACAAAAGTAGGTAGGTAGATAGAGGGATAGAGAGGGAGAGAAAGAGAGAGAAATACAGTAGGTAGAGAGAGGGGGGGGAGAGAGTGTGTAGTTAGGTAGGTAGGTAGATAAAGGGGTAGAGAGAGAGAAATACAGTAGGTAGGTAGGGAGAGAAAGAGAGAGTGTAGGTAGGTAGGTAGGTAGAGAGAGAGAGAAATAGAAGGAGATAGAGAAATACAGTAGATAGGTAGGAAGAGAGAGAAAGTAGTAGGTAGGTAGATAGAGGGATATATAGAGATAAATACAATAGGGAGGGAGGGAGGGAGAGAGTAGGCAGGTAGGTAGATGTTTCCAGGTGTATTTATCCATGTGCTGGAGAAGGAAATCGCTGACAATCTGCAGCACCTAAGACTTTGTTCCTGCTGGCACAGCACTTGGTCAATGTAATTCTCATCAATCAGTTAAAGAGCTTTCCAAAAGGAAAAAAAAGTTTTTGCACTATGCAAACCTCCCAAAAACGGCCCACTTTTCATGAAAAACGGGCCCATTTTTTTGTTAAAAAAATTGCCTGCATAGCCTTATGGAGGCTTATAGAGTGCTGCTGGGGGTTGGGGGGGGCAAAAACGGTGTCCCTAAGGTGCCAAGGCACATGGCACTAGCTCCCGTGGCTTGGCACATTCGTGATACCCCCTAGGTCAGTGCATGGAGCTCTGCCCGGCTGGAGAAGGGGGTTGCGCGAGCGCCTGTTCCGCCCCTGCTGCACTCCGAGCATAACTTCTTCTCTGGCTTCCAAACTCCAAAACTCGGCTGTCGAGTCTTCCAGCAGCGGCCGCTCTAGGAGTGCGCTCCGTGGTTGTGGGCCGGTTGCCGGACAGAGAGTCTTCCGGACAGAGAGTCTTCCAGAAGCCAACCCACAACCACAGAGTGCACTCCTAGAGCGCCCGCCGCTGGAAGACTCGGCAGCCGAGTTTTGGAGTTTGGAAGCCGAAGAAGAAGTTATGCTCAGAGCGCGGTGGGGGCGGAACAGGCGCTTGCGCAACCCTCTTCTCCAGCCGGGCAGAGCTCCATGCACTGACCTAGGGGGCATCACGAATGTGCCAAGCCACGGGAGCTAGTGCCATGTGCCTTGGCACCTTAGCGACACCCCCTAGGTCAGTGAATGGTGCTCTGCCTGGCTGGAGAGGGGGTTTGCCGGGCGGCTGCTCGTGAGCGTGGTCACCTCATGGCTGCTTCGCCCCTGAGGCTGTGCCCGGCTCTTTGGGAGCCAGCTCGCAAGGGAGCAGCCGCCGGGCTACTCCCCCCTTCGGCCAGGCAGAACACCACTCCCCAACCTAGCGGTATCCCAAAGGCGCCAAGCAATGTGAGCGCCTCCCCCCCTGGCTCTCACGGCTTGGCGCCTTTGGGATACCCCTAGGTCAGTGAGCAATGCCCTGCCTGGCTGGAGGGGGGGTGTCCAGGGGGCTTATTTTGAGGGACGGGCTTATATTTTTGCCCACGTTAAAAATGTGGCATGGCGTTAGTTTCGGGACAGGTTGTATTTTGGGGGAAACAGGGTATCTCTCAAACCCAATTGTTGAATGGGAAATTTGACAAATCTACTGTATTACTGAAATCCTGTATTCTTGCAACCCAGAGATTTCCACAGTTGAAATCTTTATATGAAGAGTAAACAACAGGGAAAAAACCTCTCTGAATAATCTGTTCCAAAGTTCAAATTTAAGACTATATTTTGTACTTAATTTGGTATCAAATTCAGTAGAAAGATGGTTGTTTCATCGTGAAATAGGCTTTTGTCTTTGGTCCTATTTATCCCTACGAAAGGAAGGAATATCTCCTGTTATTGTAATCGTAAGTAGATTTAGAATTCCAAACAGTTTCACAAAGTCCCAGCTATTTGGATCACGCAACTCATTCAATCCTGCTTTTGTTCCACGAATAGTTTGACAACAACTGTTATTCCCAAGTATTGTCTTCATCAACTAGAAAATCATTGAGATGAATTGGACATCTGTGGCACTGAATTGAGTGCTGATCTGCATAACGATATCGCTACTTAGTGAAGCAAGATATTGGCGGAAAATAATTCCTATTCTTGTATCATTAATAAAGAATTGTGTGATTCACTTGTGATTGTTTTAAAATTGCAAAGAACATTAAGTTACACTATTAGTATCGCCACAGTTTTGAAAAGCGAAGATCTATCTTGCAGCCTTCAAACATCAGAGGAAAAGCCTGTAATTATAATGGCTTTGGGTTGTTGTTTTTTTAAACAAAATGACTAAAATCTAATCTCATGTCTAGGGAAATTCATATGACTCCAAACTGAAAAGACGGAGAGAAGATGGGATGTGTGGAAATCTGCTTTTTCAGTCAGTCATGAAACCAATCTCTCCCTTGAGGGAAAACAATGGGAAAGACCCAACAGCAAAGTGGAGTCAATTCAAATGCAACGTTTCAAATGCTACAGTGGAGCCTCAAGTGAACAAGACTTCTACGCTCCCAGCTCCTTTTTTTTCATAATAGTTTCCACGTTTGAACATGTATTAGGGGCCACTTTTTTTTTTTATTTGGTCAGACCAGGAAGCTTTAGTTTTGCACTTGCATGTAAACCAACACACAATTCAAACGATGATCTGATTTTTAAGTCAAAATGATAAAATGTGGTTTACTGCAAAGTAAGAGGCAAAAAAAAAGGTTATTGTTCTGCAGAAGAAGAGAACATGAAATCCCAATCTCGTCAAGGCTCTTTCATATAAGGCTGAACACAACATGGGATGGATGAGTGTGACCAAACCAAAGTTTAATCCCCACCCAAAGAGACTTGTGTGTTCAAAGTGTGATTTGAGTCTATCTATAAAGAAAAGAAGCTTTAAAGAACAAACATGTTTGCCAATGAAACTGGCTGTGATCCTTTCTGGATGAAATGCAACTTACCTTAATTATTTATATTCCGGGAACATCCAGTCCAATATATCACATGTAAGGCTGCCTTTAAGACAGTTCAGAAGCATCAACTAGTAGAGAATTCAATGGTCTGGCTGCTGTTGGTCAAGGCGCTTAGAAGGTGTAAGAGTCTTCTATTATAGATAAAGTATGTGAGTCTCTTAAGACATGAACATGTGCTTGTGTATTATTGAATTTATTATTGAATTATTCATCAAATGGATATAGTCACCTGGGCAGAATACAGTACAACAATTAGGCCTGTGTCATATTCCAGAAGCAGTCATTTGGAGCATACCTAGAGATGTACCAGGGAGGGGTTCCTGCCGGTTCTAACTGGTTCGCTAGAAAAGGTTCCACAAATCTAGCCTGCTGTTTAGAACCAGTTCCACCGGTGGAACACCCTCTCGCTTGCCCCCCCAGCCCCCCCCCCCATCCAGTCGCCGCTCGTCCGCTCGTCCCCCCCGCCCATCCGCACCACGCCTCTAAGAGCCCTAGAGAGAGCCCTTAGCTCTCCATTGCTGCCTGCCGAGGAAATAAGTAAGCTCTTTGCTGGCGCAGTGGCTTTTGAGGCTAATGGGGCTTGGTTTCCATCCCGACAGCCCCCGCCACTTCTGGACGTCTATTGCAGTCGCGAGGAGAGCGTGGAGAAGAGCGCAAAAGTTCTCGGCACTCCACTGAAGCTCCAAAAGCGGCTGGTTTAGCCTCCCTAGACGTCGCAACAGCAGCCCCAAGGGCGCCGATCTTGGCGTTTTTCACATCAGGGCTTGGTGCCAGAGGGAGGGAGTGAAGACCTTTTCCGGATTGCTGGTGGTGGAGGTGGGGGCCCGTCGCCCCGTGCTCAGCAAAGCAATTCTGGGGAAGTCCTTTGCACCGGCTGGAAAAGGCCTTCACTCTCTCTCTCTCTTGCAGCACAGCCCGAAGCGAAAAACGCTATGATGCCCCGCAGTTATCTACACATTAATAATGATCAAGTACTAATAATATTTCCTTATACATTTTAGTCACCTTTCCTTACGTAATTGGTGTTTTCTTTCATATATTCCTGTTTTCTGAACTGAAGAATAAATTTCAGAAAAAGAAATCTCTATTGCTCTGTGAATCTACCTATGACATTCATTCTTGATCTAACTTCTTAGATGAAAAACTATATCTTTCCTTTTTTGGAGGGGACATCCTTCCTGAAAAGACTGTACGTTGTTGGGTGAAAACAGAGGTCCCTTCTGTTACCTGTAGTGTAGTCCTCAGCTTACAACCACAATCGAGTCCAATATTGTTTTATTTCTTCTGCAGTTAGTATTATTTAACAGGATGAAGAGGCAACAGAGTATGACCGCTAGGACAGTCATCCTTCCTCTGTTAAGTAGCTGTCTTTATTGCTTTGTGTGCCGGTTTCATCCCAATGCAGTGCCTGCAATGGAAGAGTTCGTTTCTGTGTCTCTTCTTTCTGCAGGCCATTCATTGGAGTCAGTGATACTGAAGACTGGCAAGGACAGTCATCTTCCTTCTGTAAGTAGATCTTTTATTGTTTTGTGTACTTATTTTAATCTTATTTAAGTAGTAAGTGCACAAAATAATAAATTTCCTTTTTTATATCTTCTTTTTGTAGATCATCCTTTGGGGCAAAGAATTCAATGACATCGTCTTGGCCATCCCCACCAGGTCACATGACTGCCAAGCCACTCCCATCCAGTCACATGACTGCCAAGCCCATCCAGTCACGTGACTGCCAAGCCACTCCCCATCCGGTCATATGGCTGGCAAGCCACTCCCCATCTCATATCGCCGACAAGCCACTCCCACAAAGGAGACCACACCTACAGAAGAGGTTCCAAAAATTTTTGAAACCCACTACTGGTACGTACCATGAATATACAGGCATTCCCTTAAAATGGGTGTCAAATGTGATTTCATTAAGCCCGCATCAGGGCTGTGTTTGACCTCTGAGGGCCAGGGTGGCCATCACCAGGGTGGGCGTGGCCAGCTCAACATCACTTGTGTCCGGGGCGCCTGTGGTGGCCCAAACACTTTGCCAGTGAAAACGGGCTCCCGAGCTCCATTTTCAGCTGCAGAAGGCCTTCCTCTGCAACCCTCTGCCAGCGAAAACGGAGCTTGAGAGTGCCGGAGGTGGCCCTTGCAAGTTCCCTTTTCGGCGACATCCTCTTGCAACCCTCTGCCAGTGAAAAGGGAGCTCGGGCGGGCTGCATGGGCCACTCCTTCACTGTTTCTAGCCAGATCTAAGCACCCTGCGGGCCGGATCCAGCCCCCGGGCCTCGAGTTTGACCCTCCTGCTTTAAAACAAACGCAGTCTACTTGCTGCCATGGCAGCAAAGGAAAAGACACGACTTCTTCTTTAAGGAGTTGCTGACGGATGGAACGTGTGTCCCCAGCTGCTCTCCAAATCTGCAGGTTTCCCCTGCAGAACCCAGTTGACTCCACTGTCCCAACTGATTATCAGGGAGTGAAGCCGGGAGTCGTAACCAACCTGAAAGATCCTTCCATTGAGAGGCCTTGCTTATCAAAAGAAGATGCGTGCTATTTAATTATTCAGACATTTCTCATTGTTCATGGACATAATTTCACCAAGATTGCATGTCAGTTCCTGAATTCTTGAAAACTCATATTTGTAGGATAGGAACAGTATCTCGCCATCTGATCTTCTGTTGCCCTTTTCTACTGTCAATGAGCTTAACTTGAAAAAAATGAAACAATGGCATTTCATTATAGTTACTTTTTAGTACATGTTGCTTATAGTTGTCTATAGGTTTTAAGTAATAAATCCATTGTGTCTCACTTATTTCATTCCAGTCAGCTCCTCGATTCCAAATTTTCTGCATAATAGCTTATGGCAAACAGCAGATTCAATCACTTTAAATTAGGTTTTGCCAAAGTTAAGAAAATGATTTAGGGGGAAGAAAACCTAATTTAAACCGATTGAATCGGCTGTTTGCCACAGGCTATTATGCAGGAAATTATAAAATATTATCTGTTTGGCCAAGTTATCTGAAGAGTCTGTCATAACCTGCCAGAACTCTTCCCTGTTGTCCCTTGTTCCTTATTGCCAATCCTTAAATTGGCAAATAAAGATGATAAAACATGTAGCGAAGTGCTTCTCTTTTCAAGAAATCAATTCCACAGGATATCACGTTCATTCTCTTGCCAGTTGTTATATTTTGTTATGATGATTTTCCTTTTAGTGTTAAGAGAGGTTTCAGTATTTCCTGCAATCTTTTGGTTTCTCATTTATCTGACAGATGTGCTTTAATGTCTTAAATGATGAGTTTTAATTTTGTTAAATGTGTTTTGTTTCACATTTTGCTTCATTATGTAAACTAATATGGAATTGTTTAGTTTGGGGTAGGGTTTGAAAAGCAACAAAATACAAGGAAAACATAAAATTAAAATAATTTTGTGTTGTCTGATGAACGCTAACTTCTAACTACGCTTTAGGGCATTCAAATTTTAATATCATTGACCTAGATTGCAGTGTGATTCATCTGAATATTGTTCATCTAACAATATGATTAAGATTATTGGTAGTCTGATAATTAAAGCAGCTGACCCATTTATCTTTTGTCTAGACTGCAAACTTTCAAAACAAAGAAAGTGTTGTTTTCAATGTATTATGTTTTGCATTTATCGCTGATGGCAGATATTGAAATCAGTATTTACTGAGACCATCAGAACTTTTAATACAGAGTTGTATGTTGGCACAATTTACAATTCTCTTTTGCTTTTTCTTTGCTTTTAAATGTTTCATTGGAAATATGTCCACTGTAACTTTTCAAGCAAAATATATTACATATCTTAACCAATGCAATCTAGATTTGAATGTTGCAATCCATATTTTTTTCCTATTTTAATACTTAAATGCTTATACAGACACAAAGAATTTCTGCTATCAAGACAGAGCTGTAAATACGCAATGCTTTGCCTGACATGTATTAACAAAGTTTGGCTTCTTAATGTGCTGTGCAACTATTACAGGAATGCTTGGTGTGTCGGAGGGACTAAACCTATCCATGAGATCCCAATGGGGATTTATGAGAATGAAATATGCGTAGTGGGAGACAGATTCAATTCCCCTAGCACAATGTTGCGGTAATGTCATTGTGGATGTGAAGTGCTCACCGGTTAGTTTAATGAATTGTGAGTAATGCTACCCATCAGCCAGAAAAGGGAAAACCTGCCTTTCAACATCTGCTATTTAACTGTCTTTCAAAAATAAAAAATAAAAAAACCTAAACATGGCGGAGGGGGGGGGGTGAAAAGGCTGAACGGCAGGAATGGCAGATTTGCAGATTCTCTGCAGTTGCCCGGCTGCCTCGCTTCTCCTCTCCCCTCCAGCTAACAATGAATCAACCTTTTTCTTTCTTAGGAAAAGCCACAGCTTAGCAGTTGTACAGGTAGTCCTTGACTTACAACAGTTCATTTAGTGACCATTCAAAGTTACAACGGCACTGAAAAAAGTGACTCATGACCGTTTTTCACATGGACGTAGTAGCGTGGTTGGAGTGCAGTTCTGCAGGCTGCTTCTGCTGATCACCACTTTGGCAGATCGAATCTCATCAGGCTCAGGGTTGACTCAGCCTTCCATCCTTCCGAGGTGAGTAAAATGAAGACCCAGATTGTTGGGGACAAGAGGCTGACTCTGTAAACCGCTTAGAGAGGGCTGTAGAGCCCTGGGAAGCAGTGTCCATAAGGCTAAGTGCTATTGCTATCATGTCATCAAAATTCAGATGCTTGGCAACTGGTTCCCACTGACGACCATTGCTGTGTCCCAAAGTCACATGGTCCCCTTTTGCGAATTTCTGACAAGCAAAGCAGAGGTGGGTTGCTGCTGGTTCAGCTGAACCGGTGGTGGAATTCAGGTCTGGGTCACAAAACCGGCAGTGACCAGGGCCTGCCATGCCCCTGAACAGGTTCCCCCGCTGCCACTTGGCCGCCGCCATTTTGGATTTTATTGACTGCACGTGTGTAGTTCACTGTAAATGGTTCTGTGCATGCGCACAGAGCAATTTACATTGAACAGTGCACACACCCGCATATTGCGTGTGAGTTGCGAACCGGCAGTAACTCATCCCTGAAGCAAAGTCAATGGGGAAGCCAGATTCACTTAAAAACCATCTTACTAATGTATCAATTCACTTAACAATTGTGGGAGGAAAGGTCATAAAATGGGGCGAAACTCACTTAACAAATGTCTCACTTGATAACAGAAATGTTGGGCTCAACTGTGGCCGTACGTTTAGCAGCACCTACACTGAAGAATGAGTTATTTTAAATGTGAAAAATGGAGACAAGACAAGATCATCCACCATGGTTTGAGGTGCTCCCGCCTATCTGCCCATCCCAAAAAAGATTGCTTGCACAAGAGAATATATTCCTATAAATCTTGCCCTCTTTACATAAAGTAATTCTCTTGACCCAGGCAAGCAGTTTTCTACGCTGCGTGCAAAAGCCCCTGATAAGGAGATTGATCTGCTCTAGATAAATTTGAAATCGAAAGACTGAGATGGCTGTTTCTTTGGAGACCTGTCTCTTCCCAGAGCTCCCAAGACCATCAGGGCTGAATCCCCCTATAATCCGTGGGCCCTCAAAACAGAATCAAAAGCTTCCCAATTGCTAGTTATGGCTTTGTCAGAAAAGGTGAGAAAACATGAGCTCAGAATTCGTTCAGGCTCAGTGCATCTGAAGCATCCAATTATTTTCTGCAAGCTGAAAAGAAAAGGCATCTGAAAACCACAGATATTTCACCCACTCATTGGTTTTCAGTTCATGCACCCAGTCAATGCTTATAAGTATAAGCAAGGGAAAGTGTTGGTTGATTCTGGCCCTTCTTCCTACATGCACTACGTAGGGAATTGGAATAGCAATCGCAGTGTGAATGTTCAAACATCCGCCTCATCTTAGGAAGCCTCCATACCTTCATCCTTGTCAGAGAAGCACCTAGATTTCTTTTTTCCCTCGCTTACATTTCATGTCCGATTTTATTTTAATCTACAGTTGTATCATCTGCTTTAATAAGTCTTATCAGTATAAATGTTTCCCTTGACAGATAAAGATATATTTTTTTTAACGCCCTCACCTATTTTCAATAGTTGCCCATTAGCATTTCCAGACTGCTGTCTATCCTCCAGTGAAATAACATTCAAGATATACCTGTTACCTTCTGGTTCTCTTATACCTGAAAATGTACGTATTGCTAAACATGGGAAAGACAATGAAGGCAGTCTTTTTTTTTACAGGTGGTCCTCGACTTACAACAGTTCATTTAGTGACTGTTCAAAGTTACAACATGACTGAAAAAAGTGATTTATGACCATTTTTCAGTTGCAACCTTTGAAGCTTTCCCGTGATCACATGATCAAAATTCTGGTGCTTGGCAACTGGTTCATACTTGTGACCATTGCTGTGTCTCAAGGTCATGTGATCACCTTTTCCAACCTTCTGACAAACAAAGTCAATGGGGAAGCCAGATTCACTTAACAACCGGGTTACTAACTTATCAACTGCAGAGATTCATTTACATTTGTTTAAATCTACAAACAAATCTCTAAAACCCCATCGTTCAAACTTCAAAATGGAGAAAAATTCCATTAAGAGCTACTAGAAACAACAAATTAAAAGTATTAATCTTTAATGCCATCAAATGATGTCCCACAAATTAATTTTGTACCATTTACTCTTCATCTCTCAATTTTAATACCATAACTTATCACTTTCTTTAAAAATACAACAAAACGCTCTTCTCACGTTATCTATAAAGATATCTTTAAAGCCTCATCATTCAGTCCTAGTCAAGAAAAACTCATTAAAAGTTATTAGGAAAAAAAAGGATCACAAACAGTTTAATCTTTATCAAATAAAATAATTTTACAACCTTTTAAAAATCTTGATTACTCCTTTTAGGTAAAATCTCCAAAGCTGGCCTCTTTTCTTTTCTTTTTCTCAAGAATTCCTTAATAAGTATAATGTTTTCTTTTTAAAATTGGAAGTAGAAAAACTGTCTCACTTTTCTAAGTTAAATCCATGTATCCAAGTCCCTTTTTCTGATTTATTATTTGTGCATACTTTTAAATATTAAAACTTCAGCTGGTTTCATTTTTAAGTCCTGTGTAACATCTTGGTCAATATCTTTCTTGTATTCTGTCAGCTTTGAATCCATACTCATAACATCCTGATCTACAATTATAACCTCTTCTATATAGAGCCGAGGTGGCGCAGTGGTTAGAGTGCAGCACTGCAGGCTACTTCAGCTGACTGCAGTTCTGCAGTTCAGCTGTTCAAATCTCACCGGCTCAGGGTTGACTCAGCCTTCCATCCTTCCGAGGTGGGTAAAATGAGGACCTGGATTGTTGTTGGGGGCGATATGCTGACTCTGTAAACCGCTTAGAGAGGGCTGAAAGCCCTATGAAGCGGCATATAAGTCTAACTGCTATAACTGCTATTGCTATATCTTCTTTAAGTCCATTTTATTGTATCAGTCAGACTAAAGGGTAAGTTCTGGGTACATTATTGCCAAATATCTTTAAATTATTCCAGAGTTTAATTCTTTAATCTTTCATTCTTTCTGGCTGCCCCAGTAACCAGCCTTGAAGGGTTTCTCTTGTCATGTTTTTCTCTGATCCAGAGCATTTTTCTAGGAAGGAATTTCTTACACTTAAAACTCAAATCTTCATACACTTTAACAAGATTTTAAACAAACTACAGGAAGTATTTCTTTCAACTTTTCCAAAGTCAGTATGGCCCTTTAGTCTATTTAAATACTTTCTAGTCAACAATCTAACCACCTTTTCACTGTTTATTTCCAGAAAGGGCCCTGTGGCCCAGCTTCTTCATGTCCGGGAGGCTCGGGGTTGGCACCTGGTTTAGCTGGACCCAATCAAAAAGATTTTCAATGAATCTAGCGGTATCCTCAAACCCTAACTTATACAATCTAGAATATGAATAAAAATATGTTTTTCTGGCCTGAGGGAGAAATGTTTAATTGGTTCTTGCTTTTCTTCTTTTTACTCAGATAAATTATAATTTAAATAATTATTCAGTCAAAAAATTCCAAGAATTATATATAATTAGCCAAAAGTAGCAATGATTATTTGGTGCTGCTTTCAAGACTGTTTTGGATAGGTCTATACCAATTAAGGTGGGATTCACAAAAAGTGAAAGCAAAGACGAGTACATAGAACAAAAGCAATATTTTTCTCACAATTGTGGGGAGAAACATTTTTTACAGAAAAGGAAGAAGCTTCCATTTCTTTAAGTTTTAAATTCAGATAAATCTTCCTTCACTTCATGTTGCAGGAAAAACCAGACAGTGTAATAAAACTTGCCCTTCTGGAGGTTCATAGTAAATCTGAAAAGCAATTTATAACTACTTCCAATAAAAGTGATTAAAAGAGAAAGTAGGCAAACTCAGCATCCTTTTAAAAGGCTCCAAACTATACAGGTGAAACTCTAAAAATTAGAACATCGTGCAAAAGTTCATTTATTTCAGTAATGCAACTTAAAAGGTGAAACTAATATATGAGATAAGGCTCATTACATGCAAAGCAAGATAGTTCAAGCCGTGATTTGTCATAATTGTGATGATTATGGCTTACAGCTCATGAAAACCCCAAATCCAGCATCTCAGAATAATTGGAATATTACATGCAATCAATAAAAGAAGGATTGTACATAGAACAATATGGGACCTCTGAAAAGTATAAGCATCCATATGTACTCAGTACTTGGTTTGGGCCCCTTCTGTAGCAATTACTGCCTCAATGGGGCATGGCATGGAAGCTATCAGCCTGTGGCACTGCTGAGGTGTTATGGAAGATCAGGATGCTTCAATAGCGGCCTTCAGCTCTTCTGTATTGTTCGGTCTCATGTCTCTCATCTTTCTCTTGGCAATGCCCCGTAGATTCTCTCTGGGGTTCAGGTCAGGCGAGTTTGCTGGCCAAACAAGCACAGTAATCCCACGGTCATTGAACCAGGTTTTGGTGCTTTTGGCAGTGTGGGCAGCTGGAAAATGAAGTCAGCATCCCCATAAAGCTCGTCTGCGGAAGGAAGCATGAAGTGCTCCAAAATCTCCTGGTAGACGGCTGCGTTGACCCTGGTCTTAATGAAGCACAGTGGTCCAAAGTCCTGTTGCTCAGTGGTCCAAAGTCCTCTTTTCTGATGAGAGCAACATTTGCCAAAAGCACCAAAAACTGGTTCAATGACCGTGGGATTACTGTGCTTGATTGGCCTCTCCATTCTTCCTCCATTCTCTGGGTCCTTGGTTTCCAAATGAGATGCAAAAGTTGCTAAACTAAAAGCGAAGCCATTTTAGTCTGCCATTGTTTCCCTGGAAGTCAACTCACATATTGAGTGTAGATTGTGGTCTTTATTGTTGTGAGGCAGTACAATGCTACTTTTATTATTATTTTAGCTTCTCCGAGCAGCAATCAATTTATTTTAAATTACCCACTTACTGGTATTGTTCATCTAATGCTGTTTTCCTTCCTTCCTATAACTGTGACCTCTCAGGTACGGCTGCAGATAAGATTTCCAGATCTTGGAAATCTTTGTGAAATATTACTGTAGACAAAGTATTGAAGTAGGCTGCCCATGATGAATAACAATCATTTACAAAGAATGATATAGAAGTGGCCCTCTGTTATTCAGAGATTGCGGGAAACGCCTGATAAGAGGTAATGAACTGCACAGACCACATAATGAAATCTACGTTTGGAAAGCACAGATAAAATTAGAAAAACAAGTCACTTTCCAATGAGGCACAAAGCCCACGTTTATTTCAGCCCAAAGGATGTGAAATAAACCAGACAAACATGGACGGATGGATCTCGCCATTGAAAACGCAAAAAAAGCTCAGCTTTATGGTGCAGGATTCCTCTTTTCTGAGAAATGATAGTTTAGATAAGTGCTGAGGTTTAAATCCTTGCTCAGCAATGAAATTCACTGGTCAGCCTTGAACAAGACCCAGCCTGACCCAGCCTGACCTGCTCCAAAGGGATGATTAAAATCCTGTGATTAAAAAGAAAAAGAAATTGAAAGTCATAATGTAACCTTCAAAGGACTTGAGAAATGTGAAGTGACCTAGGAATGAGTCTCAGAAGGCAGGATTACCCCGAGGCCCACAAATGACTCTGGCAGTCTTCTACGTTTATAGTGGACTGAGATACTGAAAAAGGTGAAATGATTCAATCATTAAGAAACAGCTCAAGAATTACGCTTCATTCTGAGTCACAGCCCTGTTTAGGCTGCATTACTCGGTCAGTGAATCAATAAAGGGGCTTCTAGATTGGAGGAAATTAATTTAACAAGCAACACACACACACACACACACACACACACACACACATTTCATTTCTTCTTCTGAACAACTCTGATCACTCAATAAGGAAAGGAAAAAAATGAGAGATAAAAATATCAAGGGGTTGGAAGTAGAAAGCAATGTCATCTGGACACTTGGACTTTCATCTACTGTCCAAAATAAAGTTTTAATATATGGACAATCCAACTATTCTGAGACTAAAGAGGAGGGTGATAGTTGGTAAGTTGAGTGGGCTTGCTCTTTAAGAAGATGCAGTAATTCTGGTTAATAGTTTTAGTATATACCACCAATTTAAGCCACTGGACAAAAGTAGTTTAAATAAAATTTAGGGAATAAATATTTATCTTGCTTTCAAACCATTCTCTGTTTTCATGTAGGAAAAGAAAAGCTGAAGCTGAAAAGACAGAATTAGAGTGGGAGCATGAAATGTAGAAAATATGAACCCAGGAGAGTTAACCCAGTGAAAGAGAAAATGATCTGATGAGATATTAAGATTTTAGGCATCAAAGAATTGAAATGGACTGGAATTGGACCCTTTCATTAGAAGATCACATTGCCTACTACTCAGGAGATGCAAAAGAAAGGAGGAATGGATGGCATTGCTTTCATAAGGAGGAAGGACATAGCAAAGACAGTATTTGAGCGCAATGCAGTCAATGACTGAATAAGATGATAGTTAGATGATAAAGGTTTATATGCTAATCACTGATGAGAAGAAGAGGAGGAGTTTGAGGATTTTATGATCAAGTTTAATCTGAAGTTAACAGAACAAGATGTGCTGTTTGTGGTGGAGATTGGAATGTCAAAGTTGAAAATGGGGGGAAACGTAATTGGGCCGTATGGCTTAGGAAACAGCTGGGAAACAGAAGACTGATTGATCAATCTTTGCTAACACGATGGTTTTTTCCATTGATGACAGTTTTCAGAAATTAATACCACCAAAATCACATGTATAGACATGGATTATCAGATGGGAGTCCAGAGAAATCAAATTCAGTATATTATTAGTACAAGCAGATTACTAAAAAGCTCTCTATACGGGGTTGTCCTTGCAGAATATCTGAATGCAAGAGTTATTTCAGAATTCAGAAGTGTTGGCAGCTATGGGTGTTATAGGCACCCCCCTATTATTATGCTTCTCTTCTGCAAGATGCATTACCTGTCAATGTGCTTCAGCATTCAGCAATTCAAGGCACTATAAGGCACCTATAAAGCAGGTGATAGCAGGAGCTTCCACATCCTGGTCGTTGCTATCCATCCGATCCCATTTGGAGCAAAGGAATGCTATGGATTCCACCAGCTAAGCAGGGTTGTCTTTCCAGATCAAGAAAGGATCCCTTTTTTCTTTCTTGGTTCAGGGCTGCCAATCGCCTGGCCCGTGGGCTGGATGCGCCATGTGCTGGCCACGCCCACTCCCAGCTTAGCAAAGGGGGGGGAGTCCCAATATGTCATGTGACAACGCCGTGACACTGTGAGTTTGACACCCTGTTGTAGCTAATGCTTTCTGAAACACAATTTACTCATGATTAAATATGCCCTCATCCTTCAGCAAAGACTTTCAAACTTGGATATGTTCCCAGGCATGGGAATCAGCTTGTTAGTTGGAATGTAAGAGGTGGCTGTTTGAATTGGGACAGATTGGCTTTTACCTCAATTGCTACTACATGCAGCGAATATATTCTTTGCATTGTGATTTTAAATGTTGTTAGCATCCTAGAATCACTGCAGTGAGATGGGTGGCCTTTTAAAACATATAAATAAGTGTGGTGGAAAAGCTCAGTTATATAGAAAGTGACGGCCAGAGTCTGGCTGTAAATCAGATAATCAATAGGTTATATATGCAAGTTCCAAGGAAAGCTACAGCAGAAAAACAAAGCCAATATGTTTAATATCTTGAGCATATACCCACCATGTTCAATATGAACATCAGGAATCACTTTAAAGTCATGAATGTCACTAATAGGGAAGCAGAAGGTTTGTGCAATTAACTCAAAGAAATTATTAAGTATGAATGTGAACAATAATCACTAAAGATGCAGAGACAGAAGAAAGCAGAATAAATGGCGGAAATGGTTGAGAAAAGAAGAGAAGCTAAAGTGAAGAAAGAGAAGAACTTAACAAGAACTTAACAAAGAATTTCAGAGAGCTGTTAGAAGAGACAGGAAGCAATATTACAACATATGCAAATATATCAGATGGAAACCGACATGAAAAATCAAGGAAAGTCTTCCAAATGATCTCTGTACTTGGAAGGAAGTTTCATCCTCAAATTGGTCTGACAAAGGATACCAATGAACGGATAATAATTTATTCCAAGATCAAATTAAGATGGAAGGAGTGGATTGTAAACATATCAACATCCAAGATAATTGAGAAGATATTCCCTAATTATAAGAAACTTTATATGTATAAAGATTCAGCACTCCAATCATTGCCAAGTCAGAAGGCTGTAGGAACTGATAGAACATTACAGAAACATGGCAAGTCACAAAAAAGAATCAGCAGATCTGGAGAACGGTTCAGTGGCCAGCAGATTGAAAGAGGTCGACCTATATGCCAGTAATCGGTGGGGAGGGGCTGGGGGGGGCTTAACAGTGTTTGTAAACAATCCTTAATTTCACATGCTGGCAAATTGATACTTGGAATCATCCACAGATTAGAACCCTACGGGAAGAAGGTGGTGATGCCAAACGTTTAAACTTTAGGAAAGGCTGAGAAACAAACAAGATTATTGTTGATGCAGGCTGGATAATTAAGAAAGCCACCCCCCCCTCCCCAACACATGCTTCATTGATTAAATAAAGGCCTTCAATTGTATCAACCATGTGACACTGTGGAATGTCCTTAGGAAAATAGTCATCGCACAACATCTCTTTGTCCTCATGCAAATCCTATATGCAGAAGAGGATAAAACAGACTGGCTTCAGGTCACCCAGAAAGTGAAGTAAGGCTGTATATTCCCTCCTTAGTTATTCACCCTGTGTGCAGAATACATATTAAGAGTGGCTGGATTGGAAGAAGATGAGTGTGCTTTAAGAACTAGAGCAAGAAACATCAATAATTTATACTGATGACAGTAATTAATAGAAGAAAATGCAAATGAGCTGCAAACTCGAGTAAGAAAGTCAAAGAGCATAGCTGTAAAGTTGACAATAATATACGCTTAACTACTTTATTACAAAGACAGGACATCTTTTAATTCTTACAGTCCATTGTCTTAATTCTTGAATAGGAGTAAACTGCCTTGCATCAATGGGACAGGAGAGATGCTCCTTTTTGCCAACTATATAACCTTTTCATTTAGTCCCATGAAAGTGTATTCTCCACAGCAACTAGATATTCAAACTTAAGAATTCATTATGCATTTTGAATACATTTCCTACATAACTGATATATTATTAGCCTTTGAATACAACAAGCTTATATATCTTAAAACTCATCGGATTTAACAAAATGATTCAGATTGTCTTGGCAGATGCTTGAATGCATCTTCTTCTCTCATTCCCACCCCAGAATTAAAATCATATTGTGCATCTCTGGTGGGTCCCAATTTTATCATAGAATTATCTATTTTTTCACATCTGTGTGGATTACAGTGACCACAGGAAAAAAGCAAACATTCACAAACTTACAAAAATGCCGTCCCCCCCCCCCCCCAGCTTCTAGCTTTTGTGCTGGATAGATATACTTTCAAACCAAGCCCTGGGTACAGCCATCTGTCATTTTCCTTCTGGGGGTATAGGTCAGTGGGGATGAAAAGAGTAAAAATCTGAGAACAGAAGAGCAAAGCCATTGCAGGGAACAATTCTACCTCAGCCCCTGCATTTAGGAGAACATGAGAATTCCTTGGGGCTAGAAAATGGCTACTAGTTTATGCAGGCTTAATCGTGTGTACACTGTGTATGTTTAATGGATGATATGTGTTTAATATGGGGCAACTCACAACCCAGCTGGAGAGCGTGAACAAACATTGGTGGTGATAAGAGTTCCGGGAGAAATGAGAGGCTCTAATGAGATCAAACAGTGGAGAATTGCTGGCTTGGAGCGTCTGTGGTGGAGAGTTATAAAACACACAGTTGGAAATGGAAAGGCTGAAGAATCAACTCGGGGTCACCTGAGGCCCCTGAAGAGAAGGGAAGGGAACCAAAGGCCCCAAAGGGAAGAATAGATTGCATAGCAGAACGGGCTGCATGTGGACTTTCAGATTGGGTCCCTTGTGTGAGAGTCAGAGAGAAGTGAAGGCCACTCATGGAATGAGAAGAGGAAAGCCAGGATCTTCCTTAGTGCACAAGTGAGAGATATGTGAGTGGGAAAACATGATGATGGTGTTTGTCCATTGTGTTCGAAGAGGACTTTGACATCTATCAGGGTGTGAGCTGTCTACGATGTGTCTGCAAGTGGCCCGTAAGGCCGATATGGGCACGAAATGTTCTGCCACAGGTTGGGCAGAGATGTGAGGGCAGCATTGTTGCTGCATTTGCAGCTCTGGCTTTGCGGAATGCTCGCTTCTCTTGTCCTGGGGTTGCTCAGATCTCTGGCAGCCTCGGTGGATCAATGTGCACCATGTTGGTCGATCGTGTGTCAGAGTTTCCCAAATTGAGTGGGGTCAATTTCCAGGGACTTGAAGGAGGCTGGAGAAACAATGGCTCCATGGAAAGATTCAGATGGTATGAAGTCGTATGTAAGTCTAGGTCCTATTGCTTTCGTTATAGGCTGTAGAGGGGAGGTGCAGGAGTGACATGCTGAATGTATATTGTTGCGATGTACAGTATGGATATGGCGAGGTACGTATATGTGCTGCAACTTGTATGAATGGAAGGTACCTTGAACTTAGTACCCTGGAGTGGCCGGCAGAGATTGCAAAGAAATGTGGAAGTGGCTGAGTTGCTGGAGGCCCTGGATACAGACTACTGCTAGTAAATACCCAGGTTCATGCAGGGTAAGAATGATTTATTATTTACTAGCTATAGTGGTTGAAGAATCCATAGGGATGTTTTATTGATGCTAAGCTGAGCAATAGTCATTTCAGAAATCTGCTGTCCTAGGATTCAGGTCCTACAGCAACTTCCAAGCTAAATTCAGGGAGGAGGAAACAGCTGCAGTGACTTTTATGGAAGTATCCAAGGGCAGGGTTAGGGTTAGGGTGAGGGTTAGGGTGAGGGTTAGGATTAGGGTTAGGGTCAGGGTTAGGGTTAGGGATCATTTCAGGGATGGAGATGGAGTTGCTGAGACTTTTGGTTTGGGAATGTCCTGACTTTAATTTCTATGACTGAGAAAAAACTTCAGACAGGACCTTGTAATTTTATGGCTTCCATGGTAACCATGAGCTGGCTCTAATTATTGATGTCCAGCACGTGCGAGATCTGCAGAGGGTTTCTGCTTCATAGCAGAAGAAAAATAAACAAAGGCCAAACTTTTCTGCCAAGGAGGGCTGAACTGACCTACATTAATAGCAATAGCAGTAGACTTATATACCGCTTCATAGGCCTTTCAGGCCTCTCTAAGCGGTTTACAGAGAGTCAGCATATTGCCCCCAACAATCTGGGTCCTCATTTTACCCACCTCGGAAGGATGGAAGGCTGAGTCAACCCTGAGCCGGTGAGATTTGAACCGCTGACCTGCTGATCTAGCAGTAGCCTGCAGTGCTGCATTTAACCACTGTGCTACCTTGGCTCTTAATACCTCCACCACAGGCGTTTCTGTCCTAAAGTTGGAAGGATGGGGGAAAAGCAGGGGGAATTGTGCCTCCAAATCAAATGATATTCCTTAAGGAAAGGGAATGTTTTCATTTGTCTTATCACCAGGAAGCAATTGTTTCAATCTTTGCCAAGACCCTCGTGCAACAATGGAAGGCAAGATACATTTAATGAGAAAAGTGCTGAACTGCCAGGAACAAAAATGATGCACTGTCTGGTATTGATCTTTCTTTCTTTTCTGAATTTTCATCAAATGTTATGTCTCCCATTCCATCCTGAAACTCTATAAAGGGCAGACAAATTAAATTCAAACCCCCCAAGAATATAAGACTACCTCCCAATATTCACATAGTAATCTAACAAAGAGAACTAACTGATGGTGATCAGGCCGGCCAGTCGTGACTGGTGGCATTTGACAGTTCGACATAGAAAGCCTCCGCTAAAGCACATAAAGGAACATATTTGCCCTGCTCCATATTTGCCCTGCTCCATATTATGACTGAGGGAAGGTCTGTTCAAGGTTCATATCCAAGAAGAGGAAAGAAAGACGGATGCCCAATGACAAGTCCCAGATTAATACCGAATCGTGAGGTTCTTGAAGCCTTCCTGAAGACAAACCGATTGGGAGCAGTCCTGCCCTTAGGAGGCAGAGCCTTTTGGGGAGGGAGGCTCCAATGAGAAGATTGAAGAAAGTTGAAAGGTTTCATTTCTGTTATAACCAATAACAATAAAGTAGCGTTTCTAGACTCCTTGAGATGTCTGTCTCTTAATTTAGCCTGCCTTAAAGAGCTGACGTCAATTTTAAAAAGCCTGTTCAAGTTTCTCTATGTCCCACGTTATACTACGGTAAATAAAATCCAAGAGGGATTATTTTGATTCTTTCTTAAACTTCTTTCAATCCCCGAATTGCATAAGCTCTTCTCCGAGTTCCTCCTTAATAGCCTTTTTATCTCCCCCAAGTCGGTTCTAAATCCCTTTATAATTAGCTGATTCGGATACAAATTTGTTTTTTAATATTTCACTTGATTGTAAAATGACACGAGTACTTTATTGATGTGGGTGGTCTATAAATAATTGCAGATTCTCTGCTACTGAGCTGTGGGCACCAAGAAGAACCATCCATGTGTGTATGTCTTTGCAAGTCTTTCCTCGGGTATATAGAACCTGGCAAATTCTGCTCCCCAAACCAAGTTCCCTGTCATTTCTTATTTCTCTCTCTGCTCCTAGATTTCCAAGTTCAAGTATCAAACTCACAGAGAGACATGGAACTTACCCTTGGGGCATGTTACATAAACCGAGGCATTTTAAATTATAAATGTGTTTACATCAGGCTGACTTCTTTTGTATGATAATAGAAGTGCTGCTGCTGCTGTTGAGAATTGTGCAGTAGAATCCAAACCCGGGGAAAGCTACATTCTTTTCTAGCACCTTCACTGTGTAACACAGTGAGATTTCTAATTCCTATTAATGCTTCACTTATTATAAAACGACTAGTTGAAGGTTTCTCCCCCCCCCCTTTATAATTTATATGTTTTTCTGACAAGCTCAAACTAAGTTATCAGTTTATTGTCAGAGTAATTTCATTAGCCCTTAATGTGCAGTGAGTTGTATTAGCCGGATTTAAATATACAATACAGTGTGAAAGGCCAATGAGATAATTACCAGTGACCCATCTCTACAGCCCCCTTGTCAGTGGCGTAACACGAGGAGGCAAGAAATTCACGATGACCCCTGCATTGCTCAATCAGCTGGCAGTTCTTTGGAAACAAACAGAAGACTCAGATCACACTAGAATCACCTGGCACTCTTCTCTGTAGTGGTGGGTGCAGAGGTGGGCATTCAGCGGGTTCTGACCAGTTCTGGAGAACCAGTAGCGGAAATTTTGAGTGGTCCAGAGAACCAGTAACAGCCACCTCTGACTGGCCCCGCCCCCATCTATTCTCTGCCTCTCGAGTCCCAGCTGATCGAGAAGAAATGGGGATTTTGCAGTAACCCTTCCCTGAAGTGGGGAGGGAATGGAGATTTTACAGTATCCTTCCCCTGCCACGGCCACCAGGCCATGTCCACTAAGCCCTGCCCACCAAGCCACACCACACCCACCAAGCCACTCCCACAGAACCGGTAGTAAAAAAAATTTTGAATCCTACCTCTGGATTGGTGGCAGTTCTTCCTGTAGTTGGTAGCATCTGAATTTGAGCCAGGAGGTCAGACACTCCCCTAACAGAGTAACATGGCACATGTCTATGGCCAGAAAAACGGCGCTGTCCTTTTCTGGATGCATACCAAGGGCATGCTGTGTGAGCAGCAACATTTAGAAAAACGAGAGCCCTTCTCAGATCCAGCTTAGAAGAAAAGGTGATAAAGGTGGTTGTGTGAATGAGCTCTATACATTGCTTTTTATTTTATTTTTATGAAGAAGACTTTGAAGACTTTTTAAAAATGACTGTGGTTTCCACTTAAGTATGTCTTACACTCTTCCATTTACTCTTCCTTCCAATGAGAAATGGGAATCATATGGGAAGCATGTCTCATGCTGGCATTTGATCTACAATATTATGTATACACATAATATTGTATATTGTATACATATATGTATACACATACATATATATATATATATATATATATATATATATATATATATATATATGTATGTATGTATGTATGTATGTGTATGTGTGTGTATATATGTATATATGTATATATGTATATATGTATATATGTATGTATGTATGTATGTATGTATGTATGTATGTATGTATATATATATATGTATATATGTATACTCCCATACTTGGGCATACCAGGGGTTGTGACTTTAAGTATATATGTATATATGTATATATGTATATATGTATATATGTATATATGTATATATGTATATATGTATATATGTATATATGTATATATGTATATATGTATATATGTATATATGTATATATGTATATATGTATATATGTATATATGTATATATGTATATATGTATATATGTATATATGTATATATGTATATATGTATATATGTATATATGTATATATGTATATATATTCATTACCTATCATTTTAAAAAACAACAAAAGCATAAAACAAGATTGGGCGCTTAATACTTTGCCAGCATCAGTCAGAATTGAGATTGAACGGATTTTTAATTTTTTAATAAGATTTTAATGACATTTACAACTGAAACATTCCCTATGTACTAAAATAGGGTCATCCTAATCCTTTCATGCTTTTCTCAGATGAAGACTAATGCCTTGGAGTTTGTAGCTTCTCTTCCTTGCCGTGAGAAATATGTAATGTTTTTAAATCAATTAGCAGCCAAAAAAGACTTGGTAGCAACTCACCTGCCACTAAAGCCTGAATCTTTTCCTGAACCTTGTAGATGGATCTGGGAATTTGAAATGAAAAATTAAGTTGATCTGGTCAATCCACACACCTAATAGATCAAAGCCAAGGTGGCGCAGTGGTTAAATGCAGCACTGCAAGCTACTGCTAGATCAGCAGTTCAGCGGTTCAAATCCCACCGGCTCAGGGTTGACTCAGCCTTCCATCCTTCCGAGGTGGGTAAAATGAGGACCCAGATTGTTGGGGGCAATATGCTGACTCTCTGTAAACCGCTTAGAGAGGCCTGAAAGGCCTATGAAGCGGTATATAAGTCTACTGCTATTGCTATTGCTATTGCTATTGTTTCTGGATGACAAGGTAGAGAAAGAAGTTCCAATAAAGTTCACAGTGAAATAAGATGAAAATGGGCACCTAAACGCTCATGTGAAAAGAAAGAGTTTTCTTTTGCTTTGCAAGACACGCGCTTCAGTTTTGCAGTCATCCAGATTCCTCCATGCTGTATCGCTAATGCGCATTTCATTTCGTAAGTGCTCCAGTGGGAAACCTACTGAGGTTGAACAAGTAATTCTGTTTCCAGGATATGAAGAGATAGCAGAATCGAACGCTTCCAGGCTACATCAACCCCCTGATAAAACAAATTAATTTTTTTGGGCTTGGAAATGAAATGTGGTTTAGCCCCGTGTATTCAAACCACTGAATAATCATAATAAGGCTCTTGATCAGGGCAGGAAATGTGGTGTATTTGGTCGCTAGTGGGTTAACAAACACTTCCATTAGTATCTGGCAAGCCAGCCCTCTAATTAAAATAAATTAATAGGAAATTGGGGTGTGATGCACCCTGGATACCCTGGTAGTGTGAACCAAACGACTAGCAACGAGTGACAGCCAGACTACATTGGAGAATTGGCAATGAACAACAGTTGGCAGTCAGACATCGTTGTAGAACTCCTGGCTCTCTAAATCCATGGCGGCCACAGATAAACACCGGCTTTCATGGCAATTGTAGTTGTGTTGATCAGGTGCTGAGCCTAACAGGACATACGGAGGCTTAAAAACCATAGCTGTGTTCATCGACCTTACTGCACTCTAGGATGCCAGGTGGAAGACAGGCCTGCCAGGTTCTGATCTTCCTCGCCAGCACTGGTCAACTCTGAACAGGATCCGTAGCCAACATGGTGTCTGCCAGGACTCACTGTTTAAATGGGGTCTTGTCTGTACTCCCCAGCGAGACTGTGGTGCTCCTCGACAAAATATCCACCACATTGTGTCCAAATGTCCATCAAGAGCTCCTACCAGCCCAAAGTCTGATTTGGTAGACTGGACATTAACATTTGAACTAGTGTAAGTCCATGTATCTGCCACACACACTACATAAATAAAGTAGGAAATTGCTACGTTGCATCTGCAAGATCCTCTAATACCTTCCGCTGTCCCAGAGGTAGCCTCTATGGAAGAACATCCATAAGATGCTCTGTCATAAGGGGTCCCTGACCCTCTCTGTCCCCAGGCCATTGCCTTCACTGAGTTTCCACATTTCCCTCCGTGGCTGAACTGTGGCTTCCTGGAAGGATGCCTGCAAAAGATCCAACTTCAGACATAGCAATGGAAACGTCACTTAGACAATACAACCAGACTTATCAGTGATCTGACTCAGTCTAAGTCTCATTAGTTTCCTATGTTGCTTTGTCCTTAAGGCTGGATTTGAATGGGTGACCTAGGAAAAGCATAAAAAAGGTTTTGCTTGCCCTTCTCCTGAGGAAATCAGTCCTTTGCGAAACATGCCAGGAGTAAGGCCAACCAATCAAAAAACATTTTAAAATAAAAGATGTTCTACCTCCTGCAGCTTTTCATTAAAAAAGGCTACTTTAAAACTGTTCCTTGTAGAAAGCCTTCATTTCCCCCCTTTGTTCTTGGATGTTTTTTAAGTGATTAGCAAATATAATAGACCTTGTTCCAGTCATTTTCTAAAAAAATAATAATAATAATCTCAAGCTGGTTAAAGACCTCCCTGCCATGCCTCCTCTTTTCTTCCAAACATCTCCAGCATATTTAAAAAAAAAAGCTCCGTATGAAAAGGATGGAATTGTATTCAATTACAGTATTTCCTCTGTAATAGCAGCCCTTAACTCATTTCAGTCTGACCTCATGCTAAATCTACTCCACTTTATTATCTGTTTTCAATGGGCAGTTAGGAGAAAGGAGGAAACGGAGGGAGGAGAGAAGGAGGGAGGGAGGGAGGGAGGGAGGGAGGGAGGGAGGGAGGAAGGAAGGAAGGAAGGAAGGAAGGAAGGAAGGAAGGAAGGAAGGAAGGAAACCTTTTCTGGCTAAAAATGTGGTGCTTCCGAAAGTGCTGGTTGTACCTCTGTTCAAGTCTTGATGTATAAATAATGCATTTCATTGAGCAGCAGAACTTCATGAATAAGTAGTTCCATGTAACTAATTATGAATTAAAACTATCACAATCATCCGAGGGACAGGGTTCTTATCTTTTTCCCGTAGTTACCCAATGAAAGAATTTGGGCTGATGAGATTTATTTCTGAATAATAGTCTTACAATGGGTGAGTTTTCTCTGAACTTGGAACCCACAAAAAGATATCAATGGGTTGCAAGTTTGAGGATGAAATATTACAGGGTTTATACTCAACACATCTGGAGAAGCTGAGCAGAGGGAAGGCGTTTGATCAAACAAGGCAATCAGCAATCATTTTCTTCTTCTTCATCCCAATTCACTCTCTTCCAAAGTTTCCAAAGCATTCTTGGTTCTGCTGACTGTTGTACCGTATAACCTGCAGTGCACCTGAAGCTTCCCTTTACTTTCCCACCATAAATTATTTAACAACACTTCACGCTTTATAGTATTGTGTCAGCCCTCACTACTAGCAAGCCAGACAACAAGTCAATAAAAACCAAGTCCCAAGTTATGTTTTGCTTTGATTTTTCAGTTTGTGTTACTGTATAATTCCTGGCACACCCGGAGCCCCAGGAGAGGCCATTTGGCATCCCTTTTTCCTCTTGCAGTTTATCCAACAGCCAAACAGGTGCTCAACTCCTGGAGTTTGTCACAAAGGCCAAGCTGAGGATAGGAAAAAAAGGTTTTATTTCTTCTCACCAAGACCGTATTGCAAGCCTGCCCTGTGGTCGCAAACGGGACGGAAGAACATCTCGGGGTTAGGTATGCGAGACTAGGTTGAATATGAGTTCATAAAACTCGGGGGGGGGGGGTACCACTAACACAACCTTTTAGTAAAAGTTGCCTCTGAATTGTCTTTCCATTATAATTAATAGATGTGAAGGAAGGAGACATTTTAAATGGAGACAAGGCAGGAGAAGCTTAAAGAATCTTCCCCTCAGAGTCTTCTATTATATCAACAAGAAAAGTGCAAATCCTGTGATAAATATCCCACTTAATACCTTCATACGGCTGAGGGTACTTTCTGTTGCCATTAAACTGTTGTCTGCAAGCAGTGCAAAGAGGGAAACTGTTGACTGTTCCAGGGAAAGCGGTTGCTCTCCCGGGAGGCTGAAGAGCGGATTCTCTGCGTAATTCCCGAGGGAGGAAAACAGGTGAAGCAGCCTTGGCTTTGCTCCTTTGCCTCCCGTGCCACATGCGGCCTTCACATGACACACGGGATTCATCTCCCTACATGAAAGGGACAGAGAAGCATGTCTGTGAGATGGGGTCAGCTGGGTCTGCAGCTGCATCCCCCTCTACAGCTGCAAGGCTCTTTTGAGAAAGAGAGAGCAGGGGGGGGGGATAGGTTTCTAACCCTACCTGCACATAGCTTGAAAATGGAAAGAATGCCTAAATTGTGGGAATCAGAAAAGAGGCAGATTTCACCCTCCTTCCTAAACGCCCTTCCCCATTACAGTAATTCTTGCTGCTTTTAAAAACAATGGATAATTAAAGTGCAATGGTGAAACATTGGTCCTATGGGACAGATTAATAATTTGGCATTTCATGACTTCACCAACAGATATTTTAGGCCCTTTTCATCTTTTCTGCCCTTGAAAGCCCCGGCTATTAGTGCTTTGGGTTTTTGCAGGATTTTAGGTCTCATGATTGACTTAAGCTTAAAAAATAGACCTTCCCCAATGAACTCTGAAGGTATAGAATGGATTGATCTATGTGGAATTGAACTGGATTCAAATATTTGTCCTGGACTCCAGTGATCCCTTTCTTATTTTAAAGTTTATTAGCTGTCCCTGATTTAAAGTCAGATAACTGGTTTGGCACAATTTGTTGCACCACAATTGGTGATGATTTATGTTCCTTGGTGAATAAAAACTGTCACTTGCAAACCTTTGAAGCAAATTTGGCAGAAAGTTGAGAAGATGCCCCCTTGGTGGTGACTTTCGGCCTATAAATTCAATGATACCATGTGCTAGATAAGTCAAACTCATTTATTTTGTAACTGGTTTCAGTTAGTTATTGGTTAATTGTTAATTTCCTACCAACCAAAGTTTCTGAATCTGTGGTTCAGAAACCCCTGAGGATCTGTTGGGGCACTTCCGAGGGTTCTGGCTGAAGGATTATTTTGGCTTGATTAAGATTATTTTTAAGGGGTGAAAAACTTGTCAAAATGCAGTTTTGCAAGATTTTAGAAATATCCCTCAAGCCCTGCAAGATTTGGGTGACTTGCTCAAAACCATGTATGATTTCAGGTGAAAACACTGGAATCCTGTAAAATGTTATAATTTAATTCAATTTGGCTATTCAATTTTTTTTAAGTGTTATGTTCAGGCCCTGTAGAGACCATCTGATGAGTCAAATATGGTATGAAAAGTACAGGATACTCTCTTATCAATACATGACTTATATGGTGGTTTTCTAAAGTTTTCAGTACCAATGTAGTAAGATAGAAAAAAGAAAGAAATGTTGGGAACTGATGATAAACTGCCTTATTTAAAATGTTTATCCTGGATCACTTAAAATTCTCAAATATTGATTAAAGATCCAGATATGATTAAAGAGGGAGGGAGGGAGGGAGGATCTTTTGAATATTAATATTTGTTTTTCTACTGGGATAGTTGAAATGTCAGGAATTCCTATGACATCAGAAGAAAGGATTCATGCTCTGAAGATTACATGAAAAGGGCAAATTATATCCTCTAATGGTCATGCCCTTTGTGGCCGATATCGTCCTCCCTCTGTGATCCCCAAATCCCTTTGAAAGAGCTACTCCTCATGCATTCAGTAATAATCCTACTAAGACAATGGTTTATTCCTTATGCGAAGTTCTGTGCATGAATAATGTGTGCATGAATGATGGTTTCTGAACAAGAAAGAATGCTAAGACGTCAACTGTGAGACAGCTCAGACAGCTCCTTTCAAATCTTCACATGGCTTTTGTAACCACATACACAACCATTCTGAAATACTAACATTTTCTTAATTTCAAAGTTCAGCTCTAAAGACCCGGCATCGATTAGATAGTTGGAAAGGACATTTAAATTTTCAAATTCAGGATTTATCGTTGAGAAAGCAATTGGCAAATGAGAGGAGGAGAAGGTATCCTTTTGAATGAATCCATAAAACAGGTGGCCAGGAACAGTCAGACTCCAAGAACTACATCCCTGCTGTAGAATTTATTGCTCTGATAAGGATCAGACGGGTTTCAAATGTTCTGACTCTTATCCCTTTGTCTGGCATACTGAATAGCTGTAGCACAAGTCCCTTTATATAAAACAACGTTTTTTTTTTCATCCTTTCAAAATTCTTCTTTAGCACCGAAATCCCTGGGGAAATGGCTTTAGGAGACAAATGAGGTGGTATCTAGGCAGACCAGGAGAGTTGGGGGAAATATAAGGGTGGGATGAAGATGGGACTGGTAATAGGCACTGGCAACCAAAGACTGATCTGGGGTTTGGAGGCCAACAGAGATTGTTATCCATGCTCCATGAATCTCTTTAAATTATACACCTGCACCTTCTATATAAAAGACTGCAGCTTAGAAATGCAGGGCTTGGCATTATTGTCAGAGGATTAGCTCTTTGTATATGGAGGTTTAGTTGGCAGCATTACCAGGTGTGGAGGAGTAATCTCCTGCTTAAAACCCCAAATAATTACTACAAATATCAGGTCCACTCCGCAGTCCTAGGGTTGCGGAAACTTTAAGATTCTTCAAAACTGTTTGTGGAATACTTTCACTGTCAAGAATTTCTACTGATTCCTAACAAACTGAAAATTATATATATATATATATATATATATATATATATATATATATATATATATATATATATATATATATATATATATATATATATATATATATATATATATATATATATATATATATATATTTCAATGATAGCTAAAGCAGAACTCCTATAAAAGATTTGGGGGAAGCCCCAGTTCTCTCCTTAGAAATATTGCTTATTCCATCATGAAGATACATGATGCTTTTAAGTTAAGACGTGGAGATGGATGCACCAGAAAAAGCACGGATCGTTGTGGAAGTCAATAAGTCAAGAGACTGGCAGACTATATCGTTCAGATCAGAAGAAGCATTTTCAAATTAATACTTCTTTAATGCCAGGGATGTAATTTCTAAAGAAAGAGAGGTGGATTTAGAAATTGTGACATAACTGCCAGCAAAGATTTGTCTATTCTACCCTCATTCTGAATTGTGCATGCGCATAAAATCTGGGAGGTTATCGACTGTACTCTAGATAAATGCCTGTAAATAAAAAGTAAACGAAAAGACCAAATAAAGACAACGCTTTGTTCTCCTGCACAAAACAAAAACTTCCCTTTTGGCACAGACGTTACTGTCACATGACCTGTCGCAAAGTTTTCCCCATTCACGGAGCCAGGGTGGGCGTGGCCTGTGCATGATGCATTTCCAGTTTGACTCCCCTGCTCATGGGAATGGTCTACGGGCGGTTTTGCGCTACTGCCAATTAATGTTTTTTAAGGGTAGAATTATAAATGTCAATGACAGGTTTCAAGCCAGGGTTGAATATTGCCCATTCTCTTCCTTTCCTTGCAGCTAGTTGAATCGGCATTGGTGGTGGGGGGGGGAGAGGTCACTCCACCAGCCTCTTCTCTGTGTGGTGCCACAGGGAACAATATCTTCTCCTCTTCTTTCTAACAGCCAATTGAGTGGTGAGGTCATCTGTTGGTTCAGGATTTAAAATCAATACCCTGATGACACTCAGCTTACATCTCTGGACTCCAAGCAGTCAAGGGATACTGTCAATATCTTGTCCACGTGCCTCACTCATGGCTGTGCAGGGTTAGCTTTGACTTAATCCTATCCAGGCTGTTGTGGCTGTGGACATTAGAACCCCCCCAGATCTGGAGACTTTCCCTAATTCCCTAAAGGTCAGCTTGGACTCTCAGATCCTGCTGAAAGAGCAGGCAACAGCTGTAGCTAAGAGGGCTTTGCGTGGCTTCCTCTCATCTGCAACTTGCTTCCCCTCCTGGATCTGGTAGCTTTTCCG
Source organism: Thamnophis sirtalis (assembly GCF_051295495.1). Taxonomy (NCBI): domain Eukaryota; kingdom Metazoa; phylum Chordata; class Lepidosauria; order Squamata; family Natricidae; genus Thamnophis; species Thamnophis sirtalis. The sequence goes on from NW_028261391.1 coordinate 70,254,200, forward strand.
ACAGTCCCTCACATACGGGGCACCTCACAACTGAACTATTGCACTGTGCTGCCAATAAGGGCTGTCTTTGAAAACCACTTGGAAGCTCTAATCAATCAAAAATGTAGCAGCCCAAGCAGCAATGGGCATCCCTACGTGTGTCCTTGGGGCAGCTCCGCTTCACGAGTTGCACTGGTTCCTGTGTACTTTCAGAGGTAAAAGTGCTGGCTGTTACTCTAATACAGTGTTTCTCAACCTTGGCAACTTGAAGATGTCTGGACTGGGAGTTGAAGTCCGGACATCTTCAAGTTGCCAAGGTTGAGAAACACTGCTCTAATACCTCATATGGCACACAGCCAAGTGACTTGAGAAGCTACCTATCAGCCATGATTTCTACCTGAGCCAGTAAGAGTAAAGAATTTGCATGCTTTAGGTTCCTTCAGTTAAGATCATCTGTCAGGATCCAGTAAGCATTCATTCTCTGTTTTGGGGCCTGCCCTTTAAACACCATCTCTAGAGAATATCTGTGGTTTCTCCCTCTGATGGGGTTTTCCGAAGCCTTCGAAACCTGGTTGTTCCCCTGGATCTCCCAAGTACAGCAGACAGGGGAGGCCTTTTTGCATGAGTTTCTCTACAGGTATTGCACTGATGGGGTGGATCCTGTCTTGCTTATTCATATTGAACTGTGTTTTTATCTTTTTATGATTAAAACTGCCTAAAGAAATTTTGAGATTGGAAATCTAATAAATAAAAGAAATATATTTAGAAATATGATTATATAATAAATAAATTCAACACAGTAATCATCATTTAGTAATAAATCAAAACCATATTACTATTACTAGTATTCTTCTTTCGTTGTTGTTTTGTTACTCAATTTATTTGCCACCTATCTTGCCATGGGGCTCCTCTGAAATGAATTTTATCACTATTTGTTTATACGACGTTTCAGCAAAGCAACCGAAGTCCTCCTCTGCTGAGAGTATTGCTTACATAGGTATGTATATTATTATTTCACAGCTGTCATGCTCACACACAGCAATAAACTTAACCAATGCAGATCTCATTATCCAGCAAAATAGATGTTACAATATACCTGATGCCCAAACAATAAGTAGAGTTTAAAAGGAAGCACAAAGGATGGTGAAATGTTCTTTCTACCTGCATACAGGAGGCATAGATTTTGTATCTGTCACATGCAAACCCTTGTAGAAGCAGGCTAGTCTATTTATACACATGAAGATTTAGAGTTGCACCTCCATGAGACAGAATCATCCGTATCAACCTTTCCAGCCTTATCAACCAGCCAGGGGAGGGCAGAGGAGGGGGTCCCACACGAGCGGCAGGCAAGCACGCTCGAGCAAACAGAGTGCGCACATCCGAACTTGCCCGCCCCTTGTTTAAGTGGGGCCTTCCACTTAACTGCAGCGCAGTTCCAAAAGGTTCAAGGCCCAGGAGTGGCTGCAGCCCAGGGACCCCTGTTGTTAGGGCACATACATTTAGAAAGATGTGGCAAAGTCGACTACCTCTTCTCAGTAAAGATATTCAGAGACACATGTATTAAAATTATCGAGAGAAGAAAGTATATTCCCCAAGGGAGAATGAACCCTCCTTTTTTTTGTAAACCCCAAATCTTCCAGCAATCTCACTGCCAATTTGTGGAAGAAAGAAAACTAGCAAGAAATGGAAGTTGACTTCCAGTCTTTGGAAATGTTGCAAGCCTTCTTCTGGGTCTCCCAAACCAGCCTCCAACTCCCCTGAAATCCTTCCCTGCCCTGGCAGCCTCTGCAGCTGTTTGCCATCTTCCTTTTCAAAATACAATAGAAGGCATCCTATCTCTGGGCTTAAAGCAACTGGGATTTTTTTTATTTTAAAAGTGATGCAATCTTATGAGCGTCTGCTCAAATGTAAGCTTGGTGCATGGACCATGAAATGGGGTGCCATATCCAAGATGATGTTTCTAGCATAGAAGGTAATTCCAATTTTGCAGGAGGCTTTCTGGATTCACAACAGCATGTCATAAAAACTGAATCACAATGTAAATGCAGAACACCTCTTCCATTCTGTACTTAGGTTGCTCAATTTACTGTTGATTGCCTAAAAGACGAAAGCTCCAAATTAAAGAGCTTTTGGTCCTCAACCTGCAGGATAAACTCCTAGTGCCTACCATTTCTGTTCCAATCCTAGGAAGACAGGGAGGTGCTGGAAAAACTTGATTCAGTATTTTTGTCAAACATCTGATAAGAAAAACATCTCTCTCCTTTACCCCCTTGGTCATAAATAGGCACACACACAAACAAACAAACACCTAGGTGCAAACATCAGAGGAGGAAGGAAAAAGCATCAAGGTCCAGATATCAATTGTAAATAAGTCATCCTCCAGCAACACTCTACAAAGAGTGCAGAGGAGAGCAACAAAGATGGTTAGGGGACTGGAGGCCAAAACGTATGAAGAACGGTTGCAGGAACTGGGTATATCTAGTCTGATGACAAGGAGGACTAGGGGTGGCATGATAGCATCTTCCAATATCTCAGGGGCTGCCACAAAGAAGAGGGAGTCAAGCTACTCTCCAAGGCACCTGAGGGCAGGACAAAAAGCAACGGGTGGAAACTAATCAATGAGAGATTAGAACTGAGGAGAAATTTCCTGACAGTTAGAACAATTAATCAGTGGAACAGAAATTGCCTCCAGAAGTTGTGAATGCTCCAACACTGGAAGTTTCCTGACTAAGCAGGGGGTTGGACTAGAAGACCCCCAAGGTCTCTTCAAACTCTGTTATTTTATTCTATTCTATTCTATTCTATAAGATAAGAACATATGCATCTAATAAGCATCTGGTTCTAGAAGGCTAACGCACGAGGACTGGCATATAGAACTTTTCCATCTTGGCCTTAAGAACATCCTACAGATGATTGAAAGAATGGTTGATGTAATAGAAACTAACAAGAGCAGGATGTTTGTGTATGCACGGGAAGCCGTTGTATATGCTGGGGTGCCAAAAGGGCTCCAAAATTTCAAAATAATGCAAATATAGCCACTTCCGAATTTGCATCAGATATTGGAAAGCAGGCATGTAAGAAAGAGGTTTGCATTGTGGTGCCATCATGTACATGATCGTCATTTTTTCTGTGGCCTCTAGCAGGAATTTATACTACCTGTGAAGTCCACAGTGGATATAAAAACAGCTTCACACCCCTGTTAAAATGCAAGGAACACACACACACACACACACACACACACACACACTGAATTGGGTTAGTTGTCATGATTATGCAGAATTCCATTGGTTTTTGTCAGTAATTTATAACATAGTTTTCCTGCAATTCAAATATTTAATTACATTTATGGCAAACAATATAGATGAGCTAGGTACATCATCACTATCACTATGATTCAAACAGACATGTCCTAACTCAGTCTGGAAGCAGATATGGGATAATTTTTCTATACTATCTCAAATCCTTTAATAAATCCAACATAAATGTCAATTAAGGCACAAATATATTACAATTTATACTTTAATCTTCCAAAAAAGTACAATTAGATTGTTAGGTGAACAGTAATGAAATCCAAACCTGCTTAGTTCCCATCTTGCTTCATATCAGATCTTTTCCAAACTTCTCTGAACAGTGTGAAAAAGTAGATGTGAAGTCTATGGAAATCTTTTTATCTACTCCTGAACAAATCAACACCCCTAGCTCCATTCTTGGATTTATTTATCCCATGGTTCTATGGAGGAAAAATACATCTTTCTTTCTCTGTAAATGTCTTGTGTGTGTGTGTGTGTGTGTGTGTGTGTGAGTGAGTGTTTGTGTTTGTGTGTGTGTGTTTGTGTGTGTGTGTGTATTACAGTGTGCAGCATCTCTAAATGACCTACAAGTAAAGGAGGTCTGTTTTTCCCCATTATGGCTCCATTCATTTTACAGTGATCTGTAAAATGATCAAAATACATTAATTAGATACAGAATATCTCCTCAATCTTCCATAAATGATAGGCAAAAAATGGTCCTGGAAACAGCAAAATATATATGGATTTTTTGTTTGAACAAAACAAGAAATCCATCACACATGTAGTTTTGTTTATATCATTACTTAACTCAATTTTATTTTTCAGCATGATTTTTTAAAAAGTTTTCTCTTAATGGATCCAATAATAAATGCAGGTAGGGTTATAATGTAAACAAAAAATATTATTTTTCCTTCATAGCTTAACTTTGTTGAACTATTTATAGCATTTTTAGAAACATTTTCCAGAGCTGCTTTTCAAGTTCCTGCATAATCTTACTTCACAAGAACTGAAATGTCAATGATAGTTCTATAACGATGGGTGATTTCTTAGCACGTAAAAATAGGATTCATTTCTTCATTTCCCCCCACTTTATGTGGAATTATCATAAGCCATTAGGAAAAGGCAAAGCAAATATATATTTTCTGAGTGATGACTGAATTTTTTTTCAATCCAAGGATATCTTTTAATTGAATGTATTAGTATATGTTTATAATGTAGACATTGATAACATTGACATAAACACATTAAAATTTTGTCATTCATTTAAACTCATTAAAACTAGGCAAGAACGGTGTCTAAAGAGCCATCTCTCCCCAATGGGACAAACCTGCCCCAATCATGCCAGCAGAAGAGGCTATGAAGCCCATCTGCCAAGGAATTCCAACAGGTGGGTCAAGGAGAAGAGCCTTCCCCACTGCGGCCCTCCCATCCGTGGGAAACATTCTACTACTGGAAGTGAGAACTGCCCCCTTCCTTTTGGCCCTGCGGAAGGTACTAAAATTTGGTTTTGCCAGTTGGCTTGCACTGAATGTGTTTGATGGGATAGGACCACCTCATTCCCGTACCATCTGTTTCTTAATTTTGGTTTCTGTATACAGTGGTACCTCAGTACTCATCGTTAAATGGTTCTGGGAAGTGTGATGAGTAGTAAGGATGATTAGTACCAAACTATTTTTCCCATATGGAGTAATATAGTGAGTAACAAGGCAGCTGACAGCAACAAGTTTTAGTTTGTGTGTTGAGTACCAAACAAATGATAAGTACCGGGACAAAATTTTCATGTCAAAATGCATTGAATACCAAATTCGATGAGTTTCAAAACAGTTGAGTTCCAAAGTACCACTATAGTTTTCAAAATTTTAATCCATGTAGATTTAATATATTTAAATTATTTTTCTATCTGTTTTATAGTCTACCCAGAGTCACGTTATATGGGAGATTTGCAGATGGAGATTTGCGGATGGATGGACGGACAAGACTGAACTACTTCTCAGCAGCAAATCACATTAGAAATATGCCTTCTTCTCTTAAAAGGGTTAGACAGGATCCATTCTCCACTGAGCTCATATAAAATATTCTCATGTCTCTTTCTTAAATTAGGAAATCGGTGGAATTTACTGGTGAATCACACAACACTTGGATGACTCTTCACTTCATGACTAATTACTAATGACTTATATCTGAATATGTTAACTACACCATGAACTGGAATGATGCACAGTGACAGCAAATGTTCTCTCTGCATTGTTTGTTTTGTGACAAATATCGCTTCACAAATATATTTTAACTAATATTGCAACTAATGAAATATACGCATACAAAGAAACTTTACTTCCAGGTAAGGTTGATTAGCAGTGCTGCATATGTAAAGGTAGCCCTCAATTTATCACCACAATTGAGCCCCAAATTTATGTTCCTAAGCAAGGAATTTGTTAGGTGAGTTTTGCCCCAATTTATGACCTTTCTTGCCACAGTTAAGTGAATCATTGCAGCTAAGTTAGTAACATGGTTGTTGATTCCCCATTGTCAGAAGATCGCAAAAGGTGATCACATGACCTGAGACATTGTAACCATCATAAGAGCCGAGGTGGCGCAGTGGTTAGAATGCAGCACTGCAGGCTACTTCTGTTGACTGCAGTTCTGCGGTTCGGCTGTTCTAATCTCACCGGCTCAAGGTTGATTCAGCCTTCCATCCTTCCAAGGTGGGTAAAATGAGGACCCGGATTGTTGTTGGGGGCGATATGCTGACTCTGTAAACTGCTTAGAGAGGGCTGAAAGCCCTATGAAGCGCTATATAAGTCTAACGGCTATTGCTATTGCTATAAACATAAATCAGTTGCTGAGCATCTGAATTTTGATCACTCTGGCGATAAAAGGCAGCGGGCGGAGATGAATAGACGAGGCAGACAACTAGGCATCTTCCAGCTGGCTGAACTTGTTAGCCTGCGTTGAGAGAGAAACTTTTTGCTGGGGCTGCTGGGGCTCCCTAATAAAGGAATCTTTGAGTTAACTTCAGGGGGCTTGTGGTGTTTGGGGAGCTGGGTCAGAACACACACGATGTGCGTGATGTCACTCTGCTCCTCCTTGGTTACCCATGTGATATAAGTTCACAATATAGTAATATAAAGCACAGCATAAGATCTCATTTATGGCTTCCTAGCTAATAGGTCTTTTGGGGAGATGCACTTCTAACTCTATATATTAATGAAAAAGTTATTATGTAGATAAACTATTATGATATTACACTAGACCTATATATAAAACAAATCGCTGAATATTCTTCAAGGGTAGCCCCATGTACATTGCCGTAGTCCAAGTGGAGATGGCTAGGGCTTGAGTGTGTAAATGCAGGGACTCCTGATCCAGAAAAGGGCACAACTGGTGCACAACGTGAAATTGCGCAAAAGCTCTCCTAGCCACAACTGCCACAACTTTCCTAGCCATGACTGCCATCTTCCCTTTAAGCAGGAGCCACGAGTCAAGTAGGAGAACCTGCAAGTTGGATGGCGAGAAGTCAAAGCAAGGATGGATGCACTGCAGCCATCCCGCTCTCGTCAAGAGATCACTGCTGCTTCTGTCCCATAATTGGCCATGAAACCTGACTGAAAGGAGTCCAGATAATAATAACCCATCCTCATATGAACTGGGTAGAAGCAATTCATTTTTTTCTGTACTAATTCTAATTTTAGATATTCCTCAGCCACAAACCCAAGACAAGAATGACAAACGTTAACTGTTCTGAGAGAAAGAGAGAGAAGCATGTGCTAATTGAGTTAAGACTTTATAAAAGGAAGAACTGTGCGCTGCATTTATGAAACTACTTTGAAAAGAAATCCCATTCAGCTGAAATGTAAGTACAAAGACAGTTTTTCTTGTTTTTACCCAAAATAGATATTCGAGCACATGATGGCATAGGAAGAAATGTATTCAGCTGTACTTGCAGACACCCTGAGTCTGTCCTGGCAACGCTCCAGAGATAATAAGGAGAGGCAACATCTCAGGAACAATATTATGGGCACAACTCCATCCTGATTTGAATATTTAACTTTAATTTTAATACATTTTATACATGCTCACATCACACGTATAAAAGAGGCCAAGAAAGTACCTTATGCAAAGAGGGCTGTGGTGGCGCAGTGGTTAGAATGCAGTATTACATTAGAATGCCAATTCTGCCAACTGCCAGCAGTTTGATTCTCACTGGCTCAAGGTTGACTGAGCCTTCCAACCTTCCAAGGAGGGTAAAATGAGGAGCCAGATTGTTAGGAGCAATATGCTGACTCTGTAAATTGCTTGGTGAGGACTGTAAAGCATTGGGAAGCTGTATATAAGTCTAAGTGCTATTGCCAGTGGCGGATTAATGACCCCCCCCCAATATGTATGTATGTATGTATGTATGTATGTATGTATGTCTTTGATAAGTATTTCCATCTTAAATAAATATAAGAACATTTGCTGAAACAGGCTAAAGACTTACCAAGCCCAACTTCTTGTTTCCTACATTTACAAGTTAGATTCCTGTAGGAAACTCTCTAAGAGGACATCTTTCCACAATTAGTAATGCTGTATTGTCCCTGACACACCAAACTGCATTTACAACACTATCAGATTTAAAACTTTTTACATTTTTTTAAAGTTGAGAGATAATTTTAAAAATCTACAATGTTTTACATTTTTAGAACCAAAGAAAGAATCAGTTAGATGGAGAGGGTGATCAACGACTCCACTTAGAGTGGAAAGTATAATATTAAATCAGTCATACAAGGATGAAATGAAGTGTTTTCTCACTGTTCTTTATGACACATTTCTCTTTATGTCTTTGGCACGAGACCTCTGAAAATCTGCTTTTCCTACTCATGTCTACTAAAGAAAGAATTGGTGTTTCAAACATTTCAGAAACACAGTGAATGCTTAATATGCATAAATGGTGAGCATTGTAACACATGTCTGGATCTACAGACAGAATTTTATTATCACCTTTATCAGGCACTGATTTTAAAGGCTGCACATCATAATGGAAATAATGACTCACACATAGCAGATACAACAGATTCTTGAGTCACTGGATAGCAGGTTGAGATTCAACTCATTCTAAGACACTTTTACTTACTTAATCTTTATTACTTTTGGATTAAAGGATGACTAAGATATGCATTTCAAATATACTAGAAGATTTAAAAAATAGAAAAGCTTGTCAAATCAAAATGTTCAAATGCAGCCTACATAACTTTTCTAAATGAAATTATGCATATAATTAAGAATTTTGCTCCAAAGGATCAGAAAACAGTACTGTCAAAACCAAAAGATGCCAAATCTTTATTTTAATCTATGGGATTTCTACAAAGATTTCATACTATGGAATGTAATCCTCCGCATGTTTACTCAAAGTGCAATTATCGGAGAATTAGGATAAAAAACACACATGCTTTCTAACAAAAACAAAGACTATTTTATTTCTTAACTCCATCCAATTCCAACTGCCATGTTTCCTTACCTTGCCAAAGCTTCCTTTTCCAATTGCTCGAAGAATCTGGAAGTGATCAAAGTTCACTACGAAAACAAAACAAAACAAAATCTGTCATTTCTTCTTACTCCTCTGTCAACGTATGTTATAAAAGAATGGCAATGACATAGGAAACAGCTCCTATAGTGTTATTTTTTAAACAATTGTTTCATGCTCCTCAATTAACTAGCTGTGTTTGGACTTTTTCTTATTGCATAAAGAGGATGTGGGTTTCCCTGACTTAATCTTATCCATTCTTTGAAGATGTATGTACATTGGAGGAAAAAGGAGAAAAGACGACTGTAGATGCTCATACTCCCCACGGATTTAAAACTATATGATCAGAGACCTTGCCTATGTACAATAGGCAATCTCTTTGCCTTCTCCCTTAACATAGATGCAAGGGTATCACAAATCTTTCAGTGTCTGCTGATTAAGATGCTTTAATACCTGGCCACGATCAAAAGTATCCCTTTTCAGACATGAGTCTCATGCAGAATCTTATTTAGCAAGATTTAGTGATATAAAAATGAGAGAGTTATAAAAATTCCACTAATTAAACTACTTCCGGCCTAAAACCAAGATATCCTAAAAGTAGCGTAGAGACTTGTGTTCTGTTTAACTACCTTCCTGTGAACCTCCTAAACTGGTGGGTCTCTTCACAAAGGAGTTTAGAGAGAGTCATCTTTATACGATTGTCTTCTGAATCTTTGTCAGTCTGGAAATGAATCAGTACAGTTGGCATCTTCTTGGAAGAAGATAAAACCAGGGAAAGAAAGGGCTAAAAATAGTAAGGGTTACAAAAACCCATTCATTAGATTTTACCCTGACAATTGCTCCAAATTTAAAGGTCATTGTAGCCAGAAATCATGAAGGGCCATACAGTCCAAATGATATATGTAAGACTGGGGCACCCTACAATTAAAAGCAGATGTCTTCCTATCCTGAAAACGGGAAGGAATAGGAATCTCTGAAATATAATGCAACACCCCCCAAACATCACAAGGCGGCAGGAAAAGGTTCCGCAGGTGATTTCTGAACTAAGCTGCAAAAATCCACAAGTGCCCTGGAGGGTAGCAAAGGATTCATGTCTGCAGCCCTTCCATATTTGGTGGTTTTCATAGGGGAAAAAAAATATCCTATCATCAATATTTCAAAATCTGATTTTTTTTGTTTGCAAAGAGGCAGCAGAAGTTTTTTTTTTTAAATGCCCAGCAGTCTATGCAATTATTATTATTACTGCTAGGAGGAAATCAACATTTTGAAAAGAGGCCACTGGCATATCTGTTCTTTTGATTTATGGCTCCATTTGAACTTTTGCTCCTAGCTATTACCAGAGCTATAATGGAAGATAAAGGAGGGAGGGAAATGAGTTTATATATCACTTTAATTAGATTTAAAGTGGCCTGGATATGCAGACAAAGCAACTTAAAAATGATTACTATTAGGGTAATGGCCACAATCTTTAAAAAGTAATCATAACATGAGATATTATATTATCAATTTATCTAGCTAAATAAAAATCTATACCAAAAATATATAAATATTTTTCCTCCCAGAATTCTGGTAAATGTTATAGAAATTCATTAAAAAAAATAATCTCATTTCAATTAAAACCTGATTTTAAATGATATATATTTTACATCTGGATTAAATCAAGATTTTCTGTATACATTGATCATAAGTGAGATATTTTATATGCAACTCATCATAATACATGGTGATTGTACTATGATGGGTCATTGTTTATTTCAGTCATAGTACACTGTACAGGTCAAAGACAATCCAGAATATTTTATGTCTATGTCTAGAATCTGGGCATTAAGGTCTACTTCAAATTTCTGGTTTTCATCTATAAAGCATTATCTATTATTTATCTTTCATAGTTTGGCACTGTTGGGATCTCCCGTGTTAGGAATATAATCTAACGGTTGGGTTGGCAATATATAAATCATGTAATAATGCTATACCTGTTTCTTTAAATCATGCTGTAAAATGTGATTGGTTGCTGTTTTCCTCAATTGGCCATAAGAGGGAGCCAGAATGACTGTTAGCTCTCTGTTCACTGGGCTGATCTGATGTGAGTGCCGTGAGCTATTGTAAGTTTTCCAACTGTTAGCAAACTTTGAGTACCGAACTGATTATATGATACTGGACTATGTTATTTGGATTATCCTTTAACTGAAAGACATTGATGACTGACTGAATTATCCGTGTATGACTTGGACTGTTTGATGGACTCTGATACCTCTATTTCCACGAAAGTAAAGGCCTATTTAAACTGCAGTGTCTCTGTAGGCTGGCTTGCGTGTTCTCCAACACAACTCTCACAACACTTCGCTGAACGCACTCGCTCTCCCAACGGGGAGCTTACCTAACATCCCATTTGGTATGTTAAGGACGGAAGGCCTAAAAACAGGCCTTCTTGTTGTAATATATTTGCTCCAGAGTGGCGTGACCTCATAGAATCCAATAGCTTCATTCCTATTAATAGTTCAGAATGAAGACAATCCTTTTCTACAGAACCTTCAGAAGAGAGTGCGCAAATAAATGGGAGGCAACTATTTGATGTACACCTTAATCATTTACAAACATTACTGCACCACCAACTTGGATAAGATTAAGATCAATAAATATAAGACAGTATCAAGAACAAAATATAAAGTGGCCTCCCAAAGCCTCAATTATCAGTGATTGTCCGCCTATTGAAATGGAATCACTTTGATAACCATGCTCTCTGGGCATTCTGGGAGCTGGTCCACATATCTTAAAGTTACTACGGTTGAAAACACTGAAATAAAAGTGCAAATCCAGGGAAAAGTGCTCCAAATTAGAGGAGGGAAACAATGCAGAAAAGGCTTGATATGGCTATTATTTGATGGTCTTGTTGTATATCCGAAGGTTTCATGAGATGTAAGCCACTGAAAATTGTTATATGGATTGATATGCATATAAATATACAGATCTTCCTGTAGCTTGTTGGCCAATTCCTGGTGTATTCACTTCCATTTTTAGCCATTCTTACCATCCCATGGATTTGGGAAGTTGGGGGGGGGAAACAACCCACAAATTAACTAAGAAGCCATAAGCAATTCATCTGTCTTTGTTCAGACAACATACTAAGCCATGGTAGCAAACATTAAGGCAACCCTGAACAATGCTTTAGTATGGTGATCTGCTGCTGTAGAACAAGCCATGACTTACCTACTGACTCCTATTCACACAAGATAAAAGCAAATAGCACAACTCAAATTACCCACAAATAATTGTTTGAAGGGTAAGCATCCAGAATTCCAGCTGACCATTTTGACACTGGGTGTGTGACAATGCCTATCTATCATTTTAGGGGAAAGTACAAGATAGATATAAGATCCAAGTGAATAAAGATCAGTAATGCCCACTGGGAAGATAAGTATATGCATAAAGGAACATAATAGAGCTACCGATCGAGGACAATAAATCTTAAACTAAATCTCAAGTTAACAAGAAACTTGGCTTGGAGACACCTAGGAAAATCATTACACTCTCAAGAGAAGCTGTGGGGGAGGGGGGAGTAGAAAATTGGAAATAGATTGTTGAGAAAAGACTACATAGCTTTGTAACCAGAACATTAGAACAATGAATGATGCCTAGAAAGTTCATTTGCTTCTATGTAAACCATTCACCATCTAGCAGTTTCTAAACATATTAATTCAGGTTTTTTTATGGTCAGAGTAAAACATGTGTACAATGAGATTGGCTGAGCCTCCCTAAACATAGATCTCAGAATTTTCAGCCAGGAGCATCCATGAGGACTCAAAAAAAATAATAATAATCAAGAAAGTGGCTACTTCCACACGGCCAAAGCTCAACAGGATCAACACTGATCATCCCGGGGACCCTGCTTTAAAGCAAACTTTCCCAATCTGGTGAATTTCTGTACTATAGCAGGTCCCCTGGTTAAGAACGCCCCCGTTTAAGGACAATAAGTAAGGAGCCCACTGTAGCAAAATTTGAATTCAATACAAAAGTTCAAGTTCATTAAACAATACTAATACAATATTATACAGTAACATTGTTTTGGCTTACATAGAAATTCAACTTAAGGACAGACCTTGGGAACAGAATTCACTAAACCAAACTGCATGCTGAATTGATCCGCTCTCATTCCATTATTTATAAAAATAATAATACATTTCTACAAAAGATTGGACTCTTCCAAAAGCAAAGTTGCTGAGAACCACACACATTTCTCTCTCTCACACTCACTCATTCGTTCCCTTCTATCCCCCTCCTTCTAATGACAAAAATGTTGTCTTTCAACAATAGCTCAACTATTTTATTGTTGGGTATGATTTGCAACAGCCAAGAGATTGTGTAGTGTGGCTAGAATTTCAAGGCACACAGTCTTAACAAAATGACAGCTGTTGCCTATTCAAAATGAACCATTTTCACCCACTGAAGTGTCTTCAGTATGACATCATTTTGACAGCAGCAATCCATTAAAACACAAAAAGGCATTCAACTTGACAATAATTTGCCTGAAAAAAGTATTCTGAAAAATACAAATGAAATGGAATGCAGCTGGGTTGCATAATTACATAAACAGAACAGAAACTTGAAATAATGGGGTAACATTTCCAATGGTGACCATCTCCGAATGCAAATAGCATCTCCCAACAGAATGAATTCCTGCCTTACTTCATCACTGAACCTTCCCTATTATTTGCTCCATTAGCACACGGGTCACGTGAAGCAGATTTATAGAACTGAGAGAGGATGTTTTAAGCCAGTATTTCTTAAAATATGGCCCAAGGTCTCTCTCATTAATAAGAAAGAGAGAAAATCAAAATTTTGACAAAATCAATTTTTCCAGCCTATATCGGGTAACAATACAGTATTAAAATCCCATCGAACTATCTTAATTTTTAATACACTAAATATTGATAATTATAGCCCATACAAACAAACACTCTCTTAGGGGTCTTCCATAACTTTTAAAAGTGACAAGGGGAAAAGAAATAGGTTTTTTTAAAATAATGTTTTATACTATTCTATGATGTGTTTTGTAATTCTTTGTGAGAAACTATTCAGGTTATTACTTCTTGCTATTATTTGAGTAGTTTGCGATCTCTTAGAGAGAAAAACATGAAATATCCTCTGTGGATGCTTTATGGGGCGACAGGCACATCTGGAATTTTAAGGAGATCATGGAAAATGCTCATTAACAGAGCTCAGCATTTCACAAAAAGGCTGCCATGGGGGGAAACTCTCTCAGAGAGTCCCACGGCTTTTTCGGGTAAACAGGTTGTCCAAGACTTATGACCACAATTGAGCCCTAAATTTACGTTGTTAAGTGAGTTTTGCCCCACTTCACAGCCTTCCCTCTCAACCGCTGCAGTTGTTAAATTGGTAACATGATTATTAAGTGAGCCTGGCTTCCTCATTTACTTTGCTTGTCAGAAGGTCTCCAAAGACCACATGACTCCGGAACACGGCCATGGTCATAAATATGAGTCAGTTGCCGAGCACCTGGATTTTGATCCCGTGACCATGAGGATGCCGCAACATTCATTTCGGAGGAGTGAAAAATGATCATGTCTTTTCTTCAGTGCCATTGTGACTTTGGACGGTGACTAAACGAACCCTTGTAAGGTGAGAATTACCTGCACGTGTCTCCTTTGGGAAGGCGGTGAACATACTTCAAAATAAGGAGCACTTAATTTTGCTTTCTGAAAACAATGTTAGAAATACATGGTGCTGAAAAAAGAGTCTTGATTTCCAACATGCTGCTCTAATTCTTTTTAAAATTAAAGGGGCAGGTTAATTTTTTAAAAGGCAGTTGAGACAGAGAACTAAGCTTGGCTTTGGCATCACCCGCCACTCGCGTGCACTTCCAACCTAGTTGCTCAATTGCAGTGAGTTAGTTTATCCATATTTACATTAACCGCATGAACCAAACCGTTCAACTGTACAGGCTTTCTGCTCAGAAGCCTTTTTGGCCCTCTCATGCTTCCTTCCCGTTTCCCAGAATATCCTGAGCCAAGACGTTTAATTTTCCTTTTCCTTACGGCAGACCAGCTGGAAAGGATTTGTGACATCACTGTGCGAACAAATGGCTTTGATTGCTCCTGTTCATGTATTTTTACTGTGTACTGTACAATAATTATATTAAGGAAAGAGAGATTTATTGCTATACTGATTAAACCGGTGAGGATTTCCCCAGAAGATAGCAGAATTTGCTTATTCATGGTAAACCATGTATAGAAAATGTGCTGAAAGCTCTGAAATATAGAGACACAGAGGGAAAACAGAACGACTACCAAACCACTACTTTGCAGTCCTGACACGTCACACATATTTTCAGAATGCAATTTCATCTCTCAGTGCTTTTAGAAATCTTGGATGGATAACATCTAGACCCAGTAATTTGTTTGTCTCTAATACACCAGTAAGATCTAAAAATCTGTGTCTTATTTTAACTTCTGGGACTCAGGTCCTTAAAATACCTCTTGTCCTTAGTTTCCTCCACTAGTCCTTGTCATTTAACAACTGAGCTATCTAATTATCTAATTAAGATTTATTTTTAAAATTGCTTTATGGAATGTTATTAATCTACATGTTAAAATCCATCTCATTTTACATACCCCCCCCCCTGCATTTGTATATTTGCATCTTTAATATTACCATTTTCAATACAGAATAGCAGAACATGGGGAGGGGGAGGGGGGGCTCCATATATTTAAATTTGGCTCATATCATTTCACAACTAGACAACCTTATAATGTGTTTTACCGGGCTCTATAAATATCCCTTCTTGCAAATTATAGTGGTTTTTTCATGATTTGTACATTAGCATATGTTTTTATATTTTAGGGAATTTCATAAAAATGCTGATGAGTAAGTGGTTTCTCCTTCTAACTAAAACAGCTTTCAGACAATTGCCTTTTATGTGCTTTGCAATGCAATTGCTTCCCTTTGCCCATAGAAAAATAAACATTTCAAAGAACGGTGTATTTCCAGAGACCAAACACTTCCAGTGATGCTGGCTTATTTCACCTGTTTCCATAGCTAACGAAACACCCTGGTTTTGCTGACATGAAATGACTGTATTTCTCTTTTGTTTTCCGTCAAACCAGGTACTTTTGCATTTCTGTAGTGGTGAGAAAGAGATTGGGGCTTAATAACCTTGTTTTTCTTCCAAAGCTGGAGAATCCCTTCCTTTGCAGCTGAAGGCTAAGTAATCCCTGACTATGATTACATCTCTAACAAATCCCTTCTGCCTGCAAACCCCATTTTGAGGCTGAGTATGAGCAGCAAAGCTAATTTCTATACTGTTTTCATCTTCATCTCTCACTTTGATGCAAAATTCTAAAGTACTCAAGAACTTCAAGACATCTTTGCTGTTCCTAATATTTTTCTTTCCTGGTGACTCAATTTTCCTAGATTTCTTTCTTTTTTTCATGAAGTTAGTCTCTTTGCAAAAAGGCAGAATGTGAAGAGTTACAAATAAAAGAACGTATGAGAAGCATATTAAGGTTAAAGTTAGGTTTACCTAGAATTCAGCAGGCCACAAGGTTTGTGTAGCAAAGGGATGTTAAATCTTCATAGTCTAGAAGTAAAGAGCTGCCAACTGAAGAGTCAGAAAAGTTTAATAACAATTCTAACATATTTCTGCCTGTCTTGGCTTGGCAGTTTTCAATCTTTGAGCCATTCAGCTATCAGTATTCTTAGATGGTGAAGAGAAATCAAACGTTCCAATGAGAATTAGTCTGGTAGCAGTAGAACCAATGCTAAAATTCATATAATTCTCGGTGAACCTGTGGTGAAGCGTAGGTACCACAGGGCCTTAATACTTTGTATTACATATAGCAATAGCAGTAGACTTATATACCGCTTCATAGGGCTTTCAGGCCTCTCTAAGCGGTTTACAGAGAGTCAGCATATTGCCCCCAACAATCTGGGTCCTCATTTTACCCACCTCGGAAGGATGGAAGGCTGAGTCAACCCTGAGCCGGTGAGATTTGAACCGCTGACCTGCTGATCTAGCAGTAGCCTGCAGTGCTGCATTTAACCACTGCGCCACCTTGGCTTCAATATATGTTGAATGCACAGTAACGTTACAATGTTGGTGGCTGCTTACTAAGATGAAAAATGATGCATTCACATATACCTTGGTAAAGGATCACCAATTCATCTCTAATCATTAAAATGCCTGATTTATCCATGGGTGCCATGTATTAAACGCATCTACTGAAATGACCTTACAGATCATTAGTTGGAGCAATCTAAGTGGCTGAATTGGTCCTTTCCTTTTTGCAGGAAAATCAAGGATTTTAGTCTCTCCGTGCTCTCATGTACAGATAGTTCTCAACTTTTCAATCATAGTTGGGATCAAAGTTTTGGTCACTTAGCAATAAAGTTTGCAAGCAAGTTATCACATGAATGGATCCAATTTCACAATCATTTTTTACCTGTTGTTAAGTCAATCATGTGGTCATTAACCAAATCACAGTTGTTAAGTGAATCTGGCTTCCCCAATTGAATTTGCTTTCTGGAAGTCATCTGGGAAGGTCACAAATCATAATTTCATGGCTGTCAGATATTGCAACGGTCGTAAGTGCAAGTTAGCTGACACACACTAAATTGCAGTCATGTGATGTGGGGGTAGCAATAAGTTTGTAGGTTGAGGACTACCTATATATATATATACCAATATGGCCTTTTACTTATCCCAACTGTACATTTTCCTTACTTTAGGAATATTGAACTAGTTTTTAAAGAATGAGACTTTTGAGTTTTCTACATATTTAGCAGGAATCGTCTATTTTGTATCATGGGCATCATAAAGATCTTAATAAGTTAAAACTCCCACTGCCCATGAATGTTCTGGTGACTGAGGTTGTTGGAAAGGAATTCAATAGCATTTTAAGAGTCCCCAGATGTGTCTTATTTTATTTATTAAACAAACTTAGTCCCCCAACGGGGACTTTGGCTGGTATGCACCACAATAAACAAAACAGCTAAAAATCTAGAAACATCGAAATAATAAATAACATAAAAACAAACCTGGGGGAAGGGAGGATAGAAATACTCCCCTCAGCAAAATGGCATCACCAGGGCAGATTTCCAGTTCCCTGGGAGCCCTGCTAGGCCTGGTAACATAACCACGTTTTGAGTGCCTTATGAAAAAATCAAAAGGGATTGGGACAACCTAATTTCTTGGGGAGCCACAGCAGAGAAGGCAATGCCTCCTGGGACCCACTAGATGTAGAACCTTAACTAAGGGTTAATATGCCTTCTCTGTGAGATCTAACGGAACAGGCTGATGTAACCACGGAGAGTCAGTTCCTCAGATATCCAGTTCCGTGGCTTTTAAAGGTTAAAAGCAGCCCCTCGAGTTGGAGCCAGAAGGAAACCGATAACCCGTGAAGCCCATGTGGGCTTAGGAAGCGTATAACTGCCTGCACTTCTGCATTCTCTACCACTGAAACTTTGGGGGGCTCTTCAAGGGAAGCGCTATCTTGTGCATTGCAGTGCTACCATCTGAAGGTGACTAGGCCAGGAATGACTGTAAGACGATCCTGCCAATCCAGGAACCGGTACAGCTGGTTCACAAGATAAAGTTGCGCAAAGGTTCCCCATGATATGACTGCCAACCAGCACCTTGAGTTGGGAGTCTACAAGGATCTCCAGATCTCCCAATGGGTCTCTCTGGAGTAGTACAACCCCATCCAACACCCGAGATGGCCTGGTCTTGGAATCAATGGGCTCCTAAAACCAAAGCCAATCCATCTTGCTAGGTTTCAGCTGAAGCCTCTTCCCCCACCAGGCTGTCCCAGCCTCCAGGCGCTGGGATGAAACATTCACAGCACTATTTAATTCTTCTGTGATAGAGCTGGGTATCATCAGCATACTGAAACCTTTCAAATAAGGATCAGTTCACGTGGAGGGTTACTGCCTAGTCAAACGGAAGTGTCACTTTCAGAGATAGCAGATTGATGACTATCTTCTCTTGCACATTAGATGCATCCCTTCCCTGAAACGCAATAAGGTCGTTTATTTACAGGAGAGGAAGATGGAAGAGAGACAGGAGTCTGGATCAAAATTCTATATAATCAGTACTGTTGATGTTAATGGCTTTATAAACTAAATTTGATAATTTGGTAACTTATACTATAAGTTTTATTTGACACTAACGAGCATCTTGGCTGAGCAGAAGCTAAGGAGAAATACATGGCATAGTTCCCTTAGAAGCGCATGTATTTATAGTTTCCGTAAAAGCTGCATAAATCATAAGGAAGAGCTGAGCTTTCCAACGACTGTAAAGATAAAAATCCTATCTTCATGAATGGCCTCTTACAGAACAATTGTTTAATAACAGCTCTATTTCATTTGAAAAATACACACCGCATAAAATTCTCAAAAATTAAATAGATCTTGCATTCATATACATTATAAAACAGAATTATACTAATGAAGTGCATATACTTAAATTGTATCACGATTTTTTTCTTCTACCTCTGAAGTTTTCAGGTTTATTTTCCATCCCAATCTTCTGTTCATGCAATGCTCTATTTTAGTAGCTTCGTTAAATTAATAGTCTGTCAAATGGCGCTGTTTTATTGCTTATTCCTACTAGAGGCTAAATTGTGAATATATTGCACTTACAATTATAAAACTTTAATACCTAACCACATTAACCACAGAAGATGATTTTGGCGTGCTTTACCTTTTCTTAAACGTATGCTAAATTTAGACATCTGCTATTTAATTCAGTTCATTAGTATGAATCAGGCTGTATGACTGGAAAATCAGTGAAGTATTAATTCTAAAGTTTCCTCTACCAGTAACTGTTTTGCATCACTTTTATCAAAACAATTAAGTTGAATGGCGAAACCAAGCTGCAATGCAATTAAATGTTAAATGTGCCATTTTTAGGGACAGTTATTTAAGAGATTTAAGAGACTAAAGTTTACATATATAGTACTATGCATACATATGGTTACACAGAATATGATTAACAGACATATGTATAAATAAGCGTATGGATTTTATATTGGATTCTATTAAAGAGGACTTAATTATGAAAACAACCTTTTTTTATTTGTCAATGGAGGCAGAACAATTTAGATAACTATTCTATACTATATATAAAAAATATTTTCTCTTTGACCTATAGAGAACTCTCGTAGATTCTGCATTAAATGAATATATAGGTTATGAATCATAGTAACATGACTCAGGACTTCTCAAAATTATCCCTAAATAGATCTTAAGCTACACCTTAAATGGCTGGCTGGCTATAGTAATTTTACTAGAAATGCAATTATGTTAACATCTTCACAGAGATTACTAAATATCACTCTGAATAATCTTATAACATAGTAGTAAATAAAAAAAAATGTGAAGTCAACTTCAGCTCTTATGCTTTTTAAGCATGAGAGGGTTTATAGAAGAAGTTGTATGGCCTTTAAGAGGAAACAACTTACTTTCAATCCTTAAACAAGGATCTCTGAGGGCCCCCCCCCACCCCCTTTCTATTGGGAAAGGAAAGGAAAATGTCTCAAGAGGTTCACATATATGAAAGAGTTGATTTATCACAATTAAATCTACCAATCTAGATCGAATTTTCTCAACTCCAGGAACATTAAGCTGTGCGGACTTCAATTTCCGGCTGGCAAAGCCCACTGGAGACCTGCCCCACCAGTCCCAAGAGGCTTGGGCCTTCTCCCTGCTCCACCATGCCAGGGAAGCCTCAGCAGGCTAGGCCCACCCACCCACACTGCCCTCTCCCACCCAAAAGGCTGCGGCCAACTAAGCCCACTGGGGAATGGAAACCTGCTGCAGGCAAAATAATGTCCCGGCTGACTGGCAGGCCCACCAGGACACAGGCCGCCCTCCAACTGCGCCATTCATCAGAGTCCTGGGCCTCCTCCTTGCGCCATTTGGCCAGAACCCGCTTATCTTTCCATTTTCCTGCAACTGCCGGCAAGGCTAAAGAGGGGACCTTCCTTAAGGCTGCCCTGGAGCAGGGACTCCCTGCTGGCCAGAAAGCTGGCAAAGGCGACCTATCTCAAGGCCAGAGAAGCCTTGTCTAGGCTGGGAAGAGCCGATCTCAGCCTTCAGGAAGATCGCCTTGATTTAACTTTCTATGCAGTGAAGCTTCTGTTAGTTGTTCAGAACCGCTGCCTCTCCAGCCCTGAGGAAGAGGGCATTGGCTAGCTTTCTAGACGGGCCTTGCTGCATTGACTGGACACTTCGGTCAGTAGCTGCTGGGGAGAGGGAAGGAAAGCCAACCCAGACATGGTGGGCAGGAAGGAGGAGGGAGGGAAGGAAGGAAGGAAAGAAGGAAGGATTCAAGTGGTTTCAAAACAAATGGCCATTTATGTATGTGTGTTATTAGTTTGGATGAAAGACGCAATTAATTTCAAAGGCCCAGACCGTTGCATCCTGCTGACCTGGCCTTAACTTAAAGGAGGATTGTTAGACGCAGCTAGTACTCCAATGGGAGGCCATCATGAAATTGAAAGGCTGTAGATTAGATATCTTAGAAGAAGGCAATGACAAATGGCTCTGAAAAGCTTCGCAGGTATGTTCATGTAGTTAGGCTTGACTTGAAGGAATCTTTATCTCTTTTAATTAAATTGGAGTATGTTACAATATCATTTATCAACCCTGCCTTTTCTGAAACAATTAGCCCATAATAATCTGCTTTAGGAAAACTCTAACATCAAAATATAGCACATTTAATACAGAAATGTGACTATTCAAATTTTCCCCCAGATAGTTATACAAACAGATAAATATTGAAGAACAATTTTGCATCTCGTAACCAGTAGAATCCCTCAAATATAATTTACTGTAAAATATTCCATGCCCAGAGGTTTTATTAATTTGAAGTGGATACATTTAATTTTAGAAGCGGAGGAAATCTTGCCTAGTTTCAATTAATGCCTTCTATATTTCTGGTAGATTAGAAAATAAATCTTTGTCACTGCAGGCCAAATAAAACTGAAAACCTTTGCAATTTACTCCCAGTCATTCTTCAGTGAAAAATATTAGGACAAAAATATAAGATTATTTAAAGAATGGCACAAACCAATCATACTAATAAAAGCTAAATTTAAAAAAAGAGCTCTCTTTATATTTCCACTTTCTTCCTTCATTAGTCAAGACCAATTTTGTAAGTGTGATATTAAGATTGAATTGAAGCAGCCTGTTATTGTTATTTTATTGGTTGATTAAATTTGTATGCCTGCAAATAATTCTAACACCTTGTGACATATCACAACAAAATACAACAAAACCATGCAGGGGGTGGGGGAGAAACCTCTGTGCAAGACAAAGTAAAAAAATATATCTGAAAAGGTTCTGACTCACTGACTTCTGGAAGGCCGTTATTAAGAGGGCCAGTCCAACTTCAGAAAAAGACTTTTTCAGTTGAAAATACTGCTTTCTATCCCACCTCTTCTCATCTCAGGAATGGTGTATTACCAATAACAGCTTTAGGTGATGTCAGCTTCTGCTTTGCTATCGCTTCAGCTGCCATGAAACGGGGAGGGAGGGCATGGTATTTGGGAGGGGTTACTCATTGTGCTGGAGGAAGGTTCTGGAGTTCACCGGCTGATCAGACTACGCATGCGCGGGAGTTTCCCGCCAGGACTAACGGCACAGACATTCCATCTTCGTGATGCCTTTTGAAGTTATCTCACACCTGACACTTGGAAGACTTATGATTGGACTGGGACTATGATCCCAAGGGGTGGGGAATGGGCTATTCTATATATCAACTGCTTTCGCGCCTAATTAATCAGACTTTGCTACGCTTTGCCTTTTAACCATTCTTAATTAGTAAAAGTACACTTGATTTTCCACACATGGAGTCTGGTGGTCTTTCTTTCCTAGTTAATTAATGGAGAGGAGCTGACAGGTGCTTTACCTGTGATTCGGTTACAAGTTTTGTATTCATCTTGTATCTCATGTTCTTGGATTTATCCATCATTTTCACTGATTAGGATTTTGACCTTTATTTTATTTTAATGTATTAGTTTTAGTTGTGCTTTGAAGTTAAAAAAAAAGAACACAAGAGCCTGATCTATAATGGAAAAGTCAGTTTTGTACAGAAGCTGTGATGACGTTTCCATTCTTAAAGCCTGGGTTTTCTTAAGAAGCTTTCATAACAGCAGGGGAGCCCAGAGCCATAGGTGAAAGTTAGACAACCACCTATGGAGACTAAAGAGGGAAGGAAACTATTTCAATTCTGCCAATACCTATAAGGGGGGGGGAATCAAGGTTGTTTTGTTGAGAAAGTATATACCCTATAGATAAAAACATAGCTTGGGTGATTATCTCCTAAATTCCCGGGAACAGCATCAACAGCTCCGTGACCTCTGCAGACTGTGAGGGTCACAGATGAGGGAGAAGAAACAGATAGGCATAGTAAATGAAAATAAATACACAGCATCTTGGAAAGGCTTTTGATTACCATCCAATTGTTCAAGACCTTTAAGACAAAAACGGTCATAGACTATTGCAGAGGTTTGCTTGTGTTAGATTGGGTGATGGAGAGGCACACACAGGCGTAGCGGTAACAACAGCTCTTTATTGAATACAACAAGTGAGAACAATCCAGCGAAGGTTGAGTCTGACAGCAGCCCTTTTATGGGGAGCCGTCAGATCCTTCGACCAATAGGATTAAACAGAGGACCTTGGTGGAAACCACTGAAGTTAGAACTAATATCTAACAGCTTGTGCATAGATTGTGGTGATTCTTGGACTGAGAGACCTTTCACTCATGCCACAATCACCTTCTCTTTGGATATCTGTAACATGGTCTACAGCTGATCCAGAGTGCACTGGCAGAGCCAATGTTGGCCTCTTTTTCTTATGCCCATGTAACAAGACCATGCTGTAAGTTGCACTGGTCAGCTTATGGGTGCAATTCAATGTGCTGGCAATTGCCCACAAAACGCCCTCCGTGACATGGAGCCAGGCTACCCGCAGGACCACTCTTCTGGGACAGTTACTGTCCACCCCATCCTTATCTAAGCAGAACGCAGCATGCTCTGTGTCCATTCTATTGAAATGTCGTGTTGATGGGCCTCAGAGTTGTGCCTTCTCAATGGCAGTGCTTGTCCTGTGGAACAGCATATACACCTGGAGTTTTGGATGGCCCTGACCCTGTTAGCTTTTTGTATGGCACTGAAGACCTACCTCTCTCTGAACCTGATCCCCCCCCCCCATGGGACCCTCGGTAGCCAGAGAAGGAGAAAGAGGCCGGCGCACCTCCAAGCCTCGGCCTGGCCTGAGCAGTGGCCCCCCCTCCCAGGGACCTTTGCCACCATTGCGGGTCGCACAGACCCCTTCTGTAACCCAGCAGAAATTCCATGTGAAATTGCGGCGGAGATAAACCTCTGAGTGCTTGCTGGAAGCTGCTCCATGTCTCTAACGGAGGAATCCTCCTCCTCCTCCTCCTCCTCCTCCTCCTCCTCCTCCTCCTCCTCCCCCTGTGCACAGCCTTCAGTCTGTGGAGCCAATGATGGCCTGATGGGACTATCCCCCCTGCCCCCCCTGCACTGAAAAGCATCCCTCAGAGAGGGGCCCTGTTCCACCATGGAGAGTGGGGGGGGGGAGGTGAAATGTCCCTGAGGTACACTGGGGAATCCCCCCCCCCGTGAGGAGACCTAGACCTGGATCTAATGGGCGATCTAGACCTCTAGGGAGAACTAGGTCTACCCTTCTGTTCAGCCCTGGACCCCTGCTTCTCCAGGGCCCTCTGCCTCCTTTCCTCGTCCTTCTGCAGGAGGCCTTGGAGGATTTTCCAGCAGTTTTTCGCAGCCTCACAGAGGCTGTGGGCCTCACTCGGGCCCCACTGGAGGTCCCCTCCGCAGGGGACAATGGGGGGAATCCGGCCTCTCCTCTGCATCTGCCATGACACCAGGGCTCCACCAGGCTCAGCCCACCAGGAACAGCAGCGACCAAAAAACAGCTTCCCCCACTCGCTCATGGCCTCCACGGGACGAAATCAGCCTCTGGTAGACCTTTCCTGCAAGCCGCGCGGCTCCAGGCCTCTTGGCGTTGATCTGCAGGGCCGCTGCGACCGCTGTAGAAAGGATGGCCACCCAGGAAGGCAGGGATGAAAGCGAGGCTTCGTAGTAGCCTCTGTCCCAGCCCAGGCGGCCTGAAGGAATGGAGGCCCCCAAATGGCCGCCGTAATGGCGTCCTGCCTCTAAAGCCCCAAGAAGCATCTTTTAAATCCCTTACCGGCGGCCGGGAGCGAGCCACACCAAGGGGAGGCTCCCAGGTATCAGATGGAGGCAAGGGGAAGAAGGCAGGGAGGAGGAATTTGCAGGATGGCCCTGGATTGTTTTTGGAAGAATCAGGAACCAAAAGCCACCTGTCTTTCTTCGGCCAGACGGAGTTGAAACTGGGAACCAGAAGCAAGGAGCAGAGAGGCTTCAAATTAACTCTTCTGTCTCGAGGCCAACTGGACATCACAATACCCGAACCCTGGCTAATCCTGCAAAATTCCTCCGGAAAAAAATACACACTTTCTGATTCTAGAATCCCTCAGAATGTGACGTATTTTCTTGTTCTTTAAGCTACATTTCCACCAAACGTGGGTCTAAAGCATGAAATTGAAGAACAATAATTTCTGATTATCATTATGTTTATATCTTGCTTTTAATCTTCCCGTTAGCAACCATTTTACTCCTATGAGAAATAGGATGTGGGGTGGGTGAATCCTTGGAGTAACTCACAAAGTTGTTCTCATGTTTTTATATTCTTAAATTACAAAGCAACTCCCCCTTTCCATATTCCCCCAATGACGAGTTAAATGCAGCTGCTACCACAATAAGGGAACGGAGGAGATTGTAAAATCAGTTTAATATTTATAGGCAAGCTCTCAGCACGGCCAGATGAAGACTTCAGAGGTTTAGCAGGGAAAGTGGGAAGATTCAGAGCTGGGAGAGAGTAGCCAAGGGCATCTATTCTGTTACCTAGTAGAGCATGAAATTAAAAGAGATTGCAAGAACATTCAAAACAATGAGTTATAAGTTTAAGCAACTTTTAATGGAGTCCCAACTGAAAATGTGAGAAGCCGTCTCTGGGAAGAAAAATATGGGGAAATTTAATGACAGATGTTTTATCTCTTGCTCTTTAAAAAAAAAATCTATTTTGGGAGTGCTGCTAGGACCAAGGCAAGAGCAGTGGCAAGCCATGCATTTCACAACTCCACATGTTAGTTCACCAGCTGTGCGCACTCCTTAGCCTGTCGGTCCAAGCATATTATACATATATTAGCTACTTCCTGGTCTGACTTCCAGAACGCAATCCTTGTGGGCTACACGCTTGAGGAGTTCCACAAATTCAATTGCGTAAAAGGCAGCAATTAAATAGCAAGTGGTATGTGTTACATCAAGTTTCAATGTGATTCTTCTGTTGATGAAATCTGCACTGATTGCGAGTTGTGTTCAGGCACAATTTAGATGTTGGCTAAATCCTAAATAGTCCTAACTAAACTGAGGAGGTTCCTGTCCCGATATGAACTTGTTGGCAAGAAAGCTTGTTGGGAAAGATGCCCCCTTCTCCCTCCTCCTCAGACCCACCTGCTGAGTAGAAAGGACAAGGCCTTTTCCTCTGCTGGCATAAGAATACACAACTCCAAGAGCTCTGATCAGCTCTTGGTGGATTTAGTTGTGATGGTGTGGTTATTTTGCTTCTGTGAACGTTGTGTCGTCCTTGTTTAGTCTGGAATTTTTAGCTTGAATTGGTTAATAAATGGTATTGCAGGTTTTTGATCCCATTATTGCTATTTAACTTTTATTATTGTTTAGGTACATTTGATTAAAAGATGATATCTAAAATATAGTAATAATTATATATTTAGAACTATGCATTGATTAAAAAGAGCAACCTGCTTTCTTTTCCTTTGTTTTCTTTTGTCAACTATTCTGTGCAGAGGTTTTATCTGACAGCGTGTGACGGGGGTAAGTTGGCTTCAGGGATCCACTTCAAATAAGCTTTCCTTAGGTCTCTAAGCGTTAAATTATACAGGACCGCGACACAATCCGTCACATTGCAGGCTGCGCTTCACAGTTGCCATATAAGCTGAAACTGGAATAGATTTTTATTTGCAATTTCAGACCAATAATGCTGCCTGGGATCAAGTCAGCTAAAACAGACTATAGAAACCAGAAACTTGAACAAGTACATAAATATATAACATAAATATTACGCACTCAAAGCCAACTCAATCTGCTGAAGGGATTGGGGAAAAGAACTCATTACATTTCAGATGCCAACCCCTCCCCTCCCGACAAAGAGTTGGAAGTCACAAGTTGGTGTTTCTCAACCTTGGTAATTTTAAGGTGTATGGACTTCATGCTGGCTGGGGAATTCTGGGACTTACCTATCCTAACATTGCCAAGGTTAAGAAACATTGCAACAGATGCTCCATTTTGTGGCATTATGTCCTCTTTGCAATAGTGAGTTTGGTCACCAAAGCTCTAGTCTTTAAAAAACTTGGAAACAAGAGAGGTTCTAGAAGATATTTTGTGCTTCACGACACCTAGAATTGCAATTATAATTGTATTTTTAGTGATTTTTATGGTTATGCAGTTTAATTTATTACTTATAATAATAAATTATTATTTTTCTTTTATTACTGCTAAAATTATTGTGATTGTGGTAGGCTAAAGAACGCTCAAATAGCTATATAAATAAATTATAAGCAAAGAATTTATTATAATTTTATATAATGTTTTTAGGTCACAATTTCCGAGTTTTAATAACCATTTTCTATTATAAAATAGTAGCCTTGCAATTAGAAAATGCCACATCCGGACTTATGGTGTAGAAAATGTCAAAATGATAAAGACTTAGAAATCGTTCAAGGTCATCTCTATCGTCTAACTGGATCTTACCGGCATATTCCTCTGTAGTACTTGCTACTAAATAAGCCTTATCTGAAGAATTTCATGTCAGCACAGCTTGTAATGTAAAATTACAGGCCAGCTAGCAAATTTTAGTTTGCACTCGGTCCACAACGCCGGTTATTTGAGCTTTTCAAAAAGGCTCCTCAATTGAGTAAAATGGCCCAAATGGGCTGCCACGGGCCAGTTCCTCTATTTTCTAAATTAAGAGGAGATGCTTACTCCATAGCTTCGTTCCAGAATGATAGCTTGCTTCCTTATGATCTCTTTGATTTGACAATCTATTAATGCCATAGTTCTCCTTCATTTTGTTTCTCAATTGCTGGATTATTGGAACATCTTAAAGATGATTTTTTTCTTCGTGGAAAGTAGTCTTTTTTCCTCCTGTCACAGCTCTGGCAGACATTTCAATGAACATTCCCACATCTGATCCTAAATATGTGAAATTTATTTTGTCCAGGAAATGCTGGAGTCATCATACAGAGAAGAAAGAGGAGGAGGAACGATAATCTATTTTTCTTGCAGTCAAAGACTGATATCAATAAAATTCAAAAATATAAATCAGATTACACACCAACAATGGTCTCTTTTGGAATAATAGCTAAAGGAACAAAAAAGTAGGACTTGATTTTTAAAATTACAGCTTTGTAAAACTGAAAAGGAAGACTTTTAGCAGCACAAAAACAAGCTATTTTTCATTTATAATATTGCTTTGCTGTACTCATTTATCCATGTATTTATCTTGTAGGCAGCATATATATTTGTACACAGGACGTTTTTTTCTTAGTGTTGATATTATCAGAATAAAAAAGTATTAGAAATAAAGTGATAGCTCCAGCACAATACCCAGAAATAATGTGGAAATAAAATAAATAAATCAGTACAGGGCAACTTTGGCCCACTGCAACCGAGTATACTGGTTACTGGAAACCCCTTAAAAATGGATGCAAGAAAAGAAACACAGAGGAGAGGAGAAAACCACTAAGACCATCTTAAGACATGGACGTATCCTAAATTCCTGCTCTGAATTTTATGCTTCATATCTGGAATTTCTGGAATTTCTGGTCCTTATCCAGGCGTTTAACCTGGTACTTGCTCACATGAAAGAATTCTACTTTGCATCTTCAGCTTGTGGTAATGTTGGCAGGAAAGGTTGGTCAGACAAGAGCTGGCTTTTAAGAAGTGATCCACATCCTTTCCTACAGTCAGCAGAGAGCTTCAATGAAGCATTTCAGCTCTTCCATACTAATGTCAGCATTTATGTTTCCCTATCTGGAAATATTCTTTTCTTGTACTTTTACTTTATTTTATAGAGTTTTATAAATGCTGGGCCTGGTTGTTTATTCCATTTCAAAGATGATCTTCTCTTCCGCTTTCCAACTTCACAAAACACTTTTTGCTACGTTTGTACAGGTAGCCCTCAATTTTCATTTTGGAGATATGATCTAAAATGCTTCACACTGAATATAACCATTTATTTGCCAAGGACTTTTTTCTGTGTTTATTATTTGGGATTTTCTACCTACTCGAGGCTTGTGGCCTCTGCTCTCCTGCCAGATGTCCTCTCCCCCTTCCAGAGTGGCCTTGAGGGGTTTTCTCCGCTGAGCAGAGTGACATCAGTCAAAGGCATATGAGCATCCTATTATTTAGCCTCTGTAGTTATTTCTGTTTGAAATGCCCCTGATGACACATTAGAATAGTCAAGAAATAAAACAGTAGACATCTAAACAGTCTTTAATAGCATCCTTTAGCATAAACTAAAACTAATTCTTAATTTAAATAAAGTAAAATAGTAAAATAAAATGTTTCTCGGGCACTAATAAATAATTTCGCCATCTAGCAATATGATTTTTTACTGACTTTCAGAAGAATACGGTAACCTTGTTGGGTGTGGGTTATCCCAATAATGGCTTGGAGTACCTGCTGCCAAGTTTATTAGGTCTAAATCAATGGGATTGAAATTATGATCAACTTTTTCTTCTGGCTTGTAACAATGTTGCTTGCATGTTCTAACTGCATTGCAAATGGCAAAAGAAGAAATCAGCACTCAGCTGGTCTATGGAAAGGAGAAAGGAAAATTCTAAGATCTGTGGTTTTACCCAAAAAAAAAAAAAAGAAGAAGTTGACTAATCATTGGAAAGTTGGAGTATTCTCGTCCTCATTTAGGATGGTCTGAAAAAACTGTGGGACCTTAGAACACCTGACAATTGCCGAATGCTCCTCTCTTCCTTGCTCCTCCTGGTATCTCCCTACCACTTCTGCAGGAGCGAATAACAGAATTTTGGTATTGTGTTAGTTGTAATTACATCATGGCAGATACTGGATTTTCCCTTTTCTTTGCAACAAAGCACTCTGCATTCAAATGCCTAACCTAAGATTGGCAGCGTCAGCAATGGATTAAAGCCATTCCTCTTTCAGCAAACTAAGGCACTAGACATGGATATTGTATGCTTAGAGGTCTGAGGTTTATTCATCTGCGCTCATGAAATATTTCAGTATGGGGACATTCTTCCTATTATGCAGAGCGGAACTCTCTTTCTAAACACGGGAAACTCCATTTTGAATGGACTGCTAAGTATTGATTGAACTATATTGGGAAATATAATTTATACGTGTTTCCATTGAACTGGAATAGAGAGGGGCGTTGCACTTGCTGTTGGTCTTTGCAAATACTTTTTATTCAGCCAATTCTTCTGTCTATTCTACATTTCCAAGAGCAAGTACTTGCTGAGGTATTTTATCATCCTTCCTGCCTGCTGATCCTGCAGCAATACAGTTGCTTCCAGCCAACCTATTCCCTGGGCAATATAGACTTCTTCTTTTTTGCCTTTCACTCTGCTAGCAAAACTCATTAAGAGTTTTGGGTGGAATCCAATTTTGATCTTCCCCTGACAGAAATGGAAGCTGGCCATCCTACTACCAGCTCCTTCAGTTCACCCCAAACCTTCTTCGGAGGCTCCAGAATTATCCAGAGCAAAAGTTTAGGGGTTGAGGGCAGCAGGAAGAAGGAAGAAGGAGCTCCTCCTCCCTTTGATGATGGGAGAGTCTTTTCACCAGAGGACCAGCACAGTTTTTTTACAGTATACACAAAGTTATTGTTTTATGCAAACGATACAGAATTTCAACTTTGCCGCAAGTCAGGTTGCTTGATGGCAAAAAGTGTGTGTCATCAGAAAGATAGGACAGAAGATTGGTCAGTCTGAATTCTCCAAGACAGAAAGAGATCTCTCAGGAGGATGACAAAGAAAAGATCAAACTGACAGGAGGAGAGCAGGGGGAGCATCAGAGGCAGCCACCAAGAGCCAAGAGGTCAGGAACTAGCATTTGAAAGGGGTCAGAAGAAAAGGACTCATCCCTGTGGAGTCTCTGAGACGGTTTCAATGCAATGGTGGAAACTCAAGCAGAGCATTTTAAGTGGCGCTGGAAGCAGGCAGGAGAAAAAATAAGTGCCATCAATAAGTAGGAGCAGATTATATGCACTGTTAGAAAAGAACCGTAAACCTTACGTCAAATTCAGAAATAAAATAGTTTGTACATTGGTGCAATAGATTTTGCAGAGGATCTCATCCTCCCTTTTGGGAGGGCGGGTAGATGGAAGTGCTTAGGCAACAATTTCACATCATTTACTTTATATTTTTTTCTAGGATAAAGAGAAAGTAAGAAAGAGGAGAAAACAGCAATTGTAGAAAAGGTGACATGGCAGAAAAGCATCAGCAAGTAAAATTAATGTGAAAAGAATGAAATAATAAATTTTACTTCTTTGATCAATAAATATCAGGAACAGTCCCCTCTAAATTTAATTTTAATTTAATGGGTTTCAATTCCCATTTGGGGTATGAACCCCAGAGCTTTCACAGATTTTATGAAATCTAGGAATGACTATCGGCTCCCATATTCCTCCCCCCCCCATGCCCTTTTTCCTCCTCCTAAAATGCCACTTTTCATACTACAATCTATACAGATTATTTCCGTTTGATACAAACCAGAAAATTTTGGCTCAGCACAAACCAAGTCAGCATGCTGAGGCTGGTGGGAAGAAGGAAAGTTAAGACAAACTGTCTGAACTGGATGTATAGCTAAACATTTCAAAGCAATTTCCAAGTACTCTATTGCAATGTTTCTCAATCTTGGTCACCTGAATATGTGCGGACTTCAACTCCCAGAATCCCCCCCAGCCAGCAGAGCTTCTGGGAGTTGAAGTCCACACATCTTCAGGTGGGCCAAGGTTGAGAAGCACTGCGCTACCGGGATCTATTTTGGAATCAACATTTCCAGGATCCTGGTGGCCTTAAGGCTACCCCCACATCCCTAACACTGAAGCTCTTTCCTTCTGCTCTGCCCAATTAGTTTGCCTACCTACTCCAAGCACAATAATGACCAAGATGAAGCCCACCCAC
Organism: Thamnophis sirtalis; assembly: GCF_051295495.1. Taxonomy (NCBI): domain Eukaryota; kingdom Metazoa; phylum Chordata; class Lepidosauria; order Squamata; family Natricidae; genus Thamnophis; species Thamnophis sirtalis. The sequence continues at coordinate 70,286,286 of NW_028261391.1, forward strand.
TTCCTATGAAGCCTTCCTCCCCATTCCTGGGTGGTACTGTAATAAATGGATGGCATCAGAGAATGCAGTAAGGTGGATGGGCCCTTTAAAATTAGAGATATCTTATTTTAACCTCTGATTATTTGGATCTGGCATTGATTATTATATTCATTACAACCAGTGGCAATATTAAAACTGCTTTCAATTCTCTTCATTAAGCTCACAGGGCTTCACAGTCTTCTAAATACTGCGAAAACCCTAAATCAAAATACCACTCTGGCAACTGAATTTCAACCTATTAGAAACTCTGCATGTTTCTGGCTCAAATTGTTTACAGCTCAGTTGCCTTCTGTATCCTGCTCCTTTCTGTGATCCCAATTCTAATGCTTCTCCCCCCCCACTTTCATTTTAGCCCCCTTGTATTAGTATGCAATTAATTATTTTAATAGACGTTGCTAGAATTAAAATATTGTTTGCCATCGTGAGCACCACTTCTTACGCTGATGTGTCCAGGGGCTAAGATCATGAAAAAACTCTCTTCAGGTCCTAAAAATATTAATTATGTCTCCCTCTGTGGCCACATTAGAAAATTGGATAATTAGATTTGAATGACAGAAATAGGCTATAATAGGCGATTTAACATCAAGCGCAGCCTACAGTTATATCCTCCGCTTCTCTGACATGGTTTAAAGTAAACTTCAACTATTGAAAGAGGAAGCTGAACATGCCAGAATTTGTAGTTGGCCAATAGCCAAGTAGCTTAGAATTATAACAGTTCCAGTCTCAATACATTGAGATATAGCATGTTAAAGCTGAATTAAATTACAATGTAACCATAAATCCGATCTTGCGGGGAAATTAAATAGTTTTGTTGTCTTACTTACCCCAATTTAAGAAAGAGAAGCTGGTATGTAAACTGGTGCTTTGCTTTTTTGTTTGTGCATAACACTAAACTATGGTTTCATACCATATCCAAGCTAACCCAACGTGTATCTGTTCACTTGCGCTTCAGTTAAAAGCTCTACGCCCAGAATCAAAAAAACATTTACAGCAGTATTTATAGAATTCCATTTGATTATTTATCATGCCAGCTCCAAAAATGACACCAGGAGGGCCAATGTGTATCACATATCCCATACTCTCCAGCAATAAAACTAATATTCTCTTTTGACAATTTGTATACAAATTTGTATTCATTGTAATTATTTATGTTTTAACTGTACATCTATAGGTATATATTTTCATCACTGTTAGTCACCCAGAATTATCTTATGGTAAGATAGGTGGCCAATAAATTTTATAAACAAACAATAATGACTCCTGAAAGATTTTGGCCATGCACCGAGGAATCCCCAGTCCCAACCTTGGTGGTCTTCCTTGCCTTGTTCAGGAGAATCTTGAACATGGCCAGGGAAAAGAGACCTGAAGAAGAGGGAGCATTGGGGGGGGGGGGCGCGCATCCTCGTCCTCCAAGAAACCCTGCAGACTTGGCCTGTCTTTTCAATGGCCTTGTGCCTCCGGGCCTCTTCCCTTATGGAGGACCTAGATGGGCGCTGGACAGTGAAAGGCCTTGGGGGGGGGGGAACCCCTGGCTCGAATCTCTGCACTAGGCCCTCCTCACCCTTCACCGGGCCCTCTACCTGGCCCTGGGGAATTTCCGACTCCTCCTCCATTGCTCCACTCACGTGTCCAACGAAGGAGGAAGGAATTCAGGCCTCTCTACGCCCCGCCGGGACCTGGGCCTTCGGAATCGTTGGAGGGGCTAGGCCAAAAATGCCCCGGCCTGGCCTCCCGAATCAATGCAGAAAGTAGAAAGGGCCTTGCGCATGTGGCGGCTGATAAAATGGCTGCCAGAAAGCTGCGCGGAAGAAAGAGACCGAGAGCAACCACTAGTGACCCTGCTTGGCTACCAGGAGCCAACGCCGCCTTAGTAAACTTCAGGGAGACCATGTGGCATTCAGGCACGCACTCCCCCCCCCCAAGAAGCCCCCTCACAATGGCTACTAACAGTCAAAGAGCGTGGCAGCCACCCCGATCAAGTGGCGGCTCCGCAGGTGGCTTGTTCACGCCTCGTGGCGCCGAAGCCGCTTCCGTCTCCGATTGCTCTAAGGAAAGCTGCCTCTCCTGCAGCTGAGTCTGGAGCTGGCGCCCCCGCAATCCTAGGCTCCGGGCCCGCAGGGGGGGGGAAGGATAGGTGCCCCACAGGGCCCTCCACGACCGCCTGAGGCAGAGGATTGTCCCTTGGGGCCGCAGCAGCAAATTTAGAATTTAGGAAGTTTCAAATGCCCAATTAAACCAAATAACCGATCAGATTGAAACAAATAGAATTCCTACTCAGAAACAATTCTCAACAGTGCTTGGACCAAGAAGACTGAGAGGAAGCTGGGCTAGAATGGAAGGCAGGAGTATTTAAGAAGTTTACTCTCAGTCTTTGGATCGATCAGGCTTTGAGAAGACCCACGCGTGAAGACCACTCCCTCTCTTCCACTGGAAAATATCTTGTGCTCACCACTCTCCAAAGCACTAACTTGGATGGCCCGAACTTCAGACTTAAATCTTTATTGCAGGTATCCCTATAACATATTTTAGGATTTGAATGCCAAATCATGACCCCTTAAATGAGTTGGTAAAAATCAATTGATTTTTCAAGATAGTTGTCTTGAATATTGAGCAGGCCATCATTTAGGAGATTTTGTACTTTGTGGAGATTCCAGTGAGAAGTTTTCCTCTGGAAACTGCAATCCCAGAATTTGTAAAGGGCAGGAGTCAGAATACCTAGGATGTTCCAAAACAATCTCTTATCTTTTCCTGTTGAACATTACACACAGTAGTTACACTGTGGAAAGAGGGAAGACGATTGCTAATTGTCACACTCAGATACTTGACCTTTTTCAGACCAGATATAGATTTAACCCACCTTATTCCTTTACAGGGCTAGTAAAGCAATAATCCATGATCAAGGCTTTCCAGGCAATAACAGTCATTTAACCCTGCAGCGTTTAAGGAAGGACAACGTGTCTTCTTACAGATAAAAGAAGTGTTCCTGTTTTATGGTGGTTTGTGTCTATTAATTAAGCCAAATTAAGACATCTTAGTTTGACTACAAATGCTCAAGAATAGTTTTCATTAAATAAGAGCCCAATGGTTTAAATCGGAAATTATTCACGCTGTACCTTACACCAACTGAATTTATTAGACTTGGCTTGAATTAACCAAGCAGTTGCACTTGCAAAGGGCACCAAAAATTAGCTTTCAGTTTCCATGAACATCTGCTGGATGAAACCGCAAAGCCCTAATTGCCGTGTTAATATTGATCTATAATTTCCATGTACTATAGTTAGAGGACTGGGATAATGAGTCACTATCTAAATAATGTTTATTAAAAATAATTGAAATGTTTATTGGAGCGCATATGGAGTGAAATCTAGTGTTGTGCAAGATTTTTCAGTCTTGTCTGTTAGTTTTCCCCCCCTTCCCATGAAGGCTCTCTTAAAAGCCCAAGCCCTTCTCTTAACCCTTTGGACCTTCCAGGGGAGATATTAAGAGGGTGGGGAAATTGCAGACAGAAGAGGAAATTACTGCTTTCACTGTGGGGATTATATAATTAGAAAACACCTTGCAAGGCCTAACTCCCATCGGAACTTTTTCATTTATTTATTTACTTTCTTTGTAGCGAATTCATAGATGCTTGGAGAAGACTTGTAAATATTATAAAATGACTTAGCTCAGTAACTAATTTAACAACCAGTTCTTCTTAATGATCAGCTGGGTGGGCATGGCTGGGTGGGTCATGTGACTAAGTGGGCATGGCCAACTCTATGTCACTCATGTGGGGGGGAGGACAGGAGGAACCTGTGTGTGCGTGTGTGAGAGAGAGCAGTGCCAGCCCTGATTTATCTCCCCCTCCCTCCCTCCCTCCCTCCTTCCTCCCTCCCTCCTTTAGGCAGGCTTAAAAAGCCTTCCAGGCTGAGGGGAAACGCCTGCTGCGCATGGCCCTCGCTCGCCCCTTGGCCTGGCTGCCCTCCTCCCGCCAGCTTCTCGGTGCTGGTTCACCGCCTTGTGCTCTCCCTCCCCAGTCTAGCTTGACTCAGGCAGCAGCTCACAAATGCCCTTTGCCAGTCGGCTGTTGGTGAAGCTGGATGCGGCTTCTGGCCTAGGTTTGTCTGGCTGTTTGGGGGGAAACGAGCGGGGGGGGGGTGTCTGGGGAGGAAGCCCTTTTCAGCCAGTTCGCCCAACTGCAGACAAAGTTAACAAGCGGTTCAGCTGAAGCAGCTGAATCCCACCAATGACCTACTGTAGCTAGCATGTCCCAGAACCCAACTACTTGCCCGTTTTTCATGTCCAATTCAAATGCCTTGTTACTTTTCCATTCTCTCTCCTGCTGAGAAGTTTCTGAGCTTTTGACACGGGGTGTTGTTTTCTTTTCTTTTTGGCTTATTTGAGGATCTCAGACTCTAATAAAGGAGAATATTTCTAGTTCAGGGTTGAATCAGGGACGGTGACTCTAGCATGGCTCTGAAACCTCTGCAAGAAAACAACCAGGCTCAGAGACCACCAAGGACCCCAGACTCCGATTGCGTAACAAATGATGATCATGATAGGATTCAGGGGCTCTTTACGCGAAAGTCCATGAGGTTTGATATCTACCAAGACATCCCAATAATCTTTCCCAAAACCCAGCTAAGAAGCCATTGATGCTCTCTCTCTCTCATAAAGGTGCCTTAAACTGGACAGAAGGCAGCCGTTTCCCTACCAGGCTTCTCTTTAGGAATGGACAATCTAGTTTCCAAATGATGCGTTTATTTTTAGGAACAATGCCCACAGTCTGACAAAGCCGGCCAGGCAAAAAGTGCTTTCCACTGGCAAAAACAATGTAGGTCATAATCCACCCCACTGGGTGAACATGAAGATGAGGAAAGAGCCGTGTAGAATTGCTGAGATACTTGTGTTCATGTGTGTTTGGGTGCATGCGCGCGCACACACACACACACACACACACACTTTCCTCCACAAATGTTATTTTTAGCTCTGTTCTCACATGATGGACAAAAATAAAACCTTATACATTTTTCATGGTGTCCCAGTGTGCCAAATCCAGGTCCTCACAATGTGCCCTTGGCTTAATACATTTTTAATAAGCTGAACCCAGCAAAAAAAAAAAAAAAAAAATGAGCAGGACCTTTATTTATTTATTTTATGTTGAGATTAGAGCTTCTTGCAGTAACTATCTCTCAGCACTAATACAAGAGAATAAATTTGAGGCAAATATTCCTTCTGAATTTGAATATTTGCAGTTGCACTGGATGCAAGAAATATTTTTATACGTAACCATATCTAAATTCAATCATGGATTTCACCTGTAATTCTGTCCTTTCAGTGAACTGTATTCTCAGGCAACTGAGGGAGTAAAGGGGTTGGAACAGACGTTTCTATTCTTTCAAACCAGTGAAATTTTCAACTCACGTATATACCTCTCTTAATTGTGAGATGGTTAGCACAACAACCCTCTAGTGTCTGAAAGTGGAAACGCTTTAAGTCCAACAACAGCACCATACTTGTCGACTTCCAATTCAATGGTTTATTAACCCGATCAATGTTGACTGTAAAGAGTTGCCTTGTCAACTACCGTTTAATGTCTCCTTGGATTGCATTTAGAGTTAAACCTTAAACCTCCAGATGTTCTTTTAATCTCAAATTCCAATTTCCTCGCCATTAGCCAATTTGGTGGGGATTAGTAGGAAACTCGACTAAAGTTTCTGACACTCCCTTGCAGTCTAGCAATCTTCCAACCTTAGGGGAGCCAGGATGGGCCTGGCCAGCTCAACATCACTCGTGTCAGGGGCACATGTGGTGGCCGAGGACTCTGCCAGCGAAAACAGGCTCCCGAACTCCGTTTTCAGCTGCAACGGCCTCCTGCAGGCCTCTGCCAGTGAAAGCAGAGCTCTCGAGGGCTGCCCATGTGTCCGTCCCCCCCCCCGGAGCTCCATTTTCCCTGGCAGAGGGCGGCAGGAGGCCACAGCAGCTGAAAGGGGGCTCAGGGGGGCTGTGCAGAGGCACCCTGGGCTGGGCCTTCACTGTTTCCAGGGCGGCTCTGTGGGTCAGATATCTAAGCCCCCCTTGGGTTGGATCTGGGCCCCCCCCGGGCCTTGAGTTTTGACACCCTGGTTTAGTTATTTATTTATTAAATTTATATGCCCCTCACCTGGCAGTTCAAGGTGACTCCGAGTGGCTTACGATATAATAAAACATACAGATATAAAAGCAGATTGAAATTTCAAAATATTAAAAGCGAACTGAAAAAACCCAGAGATTTGGAGTGGAGAGGGGTGCTACCTACTCTTGTTACTGCACCAACCGCCTCCCCCCAACTCCCCCTTCAGTTAAATGTTATTTAGAGTTTCCCCTATTATATATTTCATACTTATTAACCCTCATACTTGCTAGAACCATAGGCTATATATTCATTGAAACTACACTGATAGAATCCTGCACATATTTTTTCTTCCTTCTCTCTTATACTCCAGTTAATCCGGGGGGGGGGGATCTTTTTCTAATTCTTTCCCGTCTGCCTGGCTTAATAAACATTTATTCTGCGTGCGCGTTGTTGCCTCAGAGGCTTCTCTAAGGTCATCTCCATGGATCCTCCCGGCCAGCTATGGTGAAGATTGAAAATTGCAAACAAGCCACATGTATTTTCCATCTCAAACAAGGCAAAAGGCCTGATGCTTCACAGTATATTAGAAGTAAAGAAATGGTTGACTTGTTTTGATTGTGGCAACAAATTACAAGCTATTTGTTGGTGTCAGCTACCAACTCTTTAAATGCGAGTGGTGGTTAAGGCACCAGGCTAGAAACCAGGAGACCGTGAGTTCTATTCCTGCCTGAGGAACAAAGCCACAAATCTTGGCCAGTCAGCCCCTCACAGACCGAGGGAGAAGCATCAGCAGGCTACTTCCGAAACCTTATTAAGGAAACTGCGGAGATTAGAAGAGGCGGTGTAGAAAATGGACAGGCTGAGCTAGAGATGGGGTTAAGTGTATAACGAATTTGGAGCCATTGTGTAGTCCCGAGAGACCCAAATCTAGCCCCCCACCCCCCCACCCCCGAATTCTGTTGGCCCCATCTAGCACCAATTTAGCTTGGATTTTTAGTCGCTCAGGATCTTGTACATAGATGGCAAGAATAAACTCAACTCCTGTTACCCAGTTATTTGCACCTGACAATCAGTCACTAGACTCTGACTAAAAAGCCCCTACCTCTCCAAACAAAGTTATAAAAATTGTTTATAGGCGGTATTGTCCAATTTAAGATTTTATGACCCGCTTACCACACCACATGTTCTTTCCAGAAGCACACTGGGGAAAAAGCTGGTGATTTTAAAAACAACTATTACTTTAATTAAAAAAATTATGATGTAATTTTCACTAATATTTCTTTAAAAATAACACAACTTAAAAATGAATCCGGGTTTAATATAAATAATAAAACCTGATATATGCCACTTTCTTTGAAAATGAATAAGAAGCCTGCTATAGCAGTTATGGTGTGATTATACGATTTCAGTGACAATTATTTTTATTAAATTTTAAAGAATAATGTTTTTTAAAAACTAGTAACAGAAGTTTTTTAAAAATGTAATCATAATTACTGCAGTTGAATGTTACCAAACATTTATAAACCATACTTCATTCATATTACTAATGAAAGAAACAGATATAAAAACCCAAATTAAAATAAAGCTAATTAAGTTGAAATGAAGAATATCTTTAAAGTGGTCAGATTTCTTGATTTAAAAATTAGGCATCGAAGTAGCAGAAGAAACACACAACACAGAGAGAAAAAAGAGTGTTAATAGTTGTTAATTAGATTAAACAAAGGTTAAACAATGTGTGGTTTGGAGGTTATGGGAACCCAGCAATTAGGGGAAGCCGGGATGTCAGGTTAATGTGGTTTGTTTGGGCCCAGCTTGTTCTGAAATACAAAAAATGTATTTTGCTGAATAAGGATTCAAATTCAGCAAGTAGTATAAATCTATTAATATTTATTATCCCTTTTTTCAGTAGTATTCCCAATACTTCCTGAGAGATCATTTAAAGATCTATAGGCACAGAATTGGCATCATTTTCTCTTGGGCTTAACTGATTATGAAGTAGGCATTTTATAATAAGCAAAATGCAAAATGCACCTTGAGAGCAATTTCAGTTTCCTTTTATCTAACTCAAAACCAATAACCACTTTTTATTGCTTTTGGTTCAAAGACTAAGCTGCTGCTGCTGCTGCTGCTGAATGGCACAGCTCTAAGAGTGAACATCTTATATGAATGCTTTGTTTGTTTAAATAATTTGTGCTGAAAGAGAAGGAGTTCTTAATGTTGGTGGGATTACAGCTTCATACTCTGGCTGGTGCTACGCCGCCTTTGGAGGAAGTTCAGGCTTAGCTAAAGTTAAGAATGTACTTTTAATGACTTTACCATGCATATGTTCACGGAGCTAATTAGCATTCCTGCAGAGAAGACATCCATTTTTTCTTCACTCTTTCCCGAGAGGAAAGCAGAGTGTTCAGGAGACCCTGCTGAGTGATCTAGATTCATTACAGCCAGCGTGTTTCTTGACTGCCAAGAAAACTGTGGTTCCCTCAACATGCAAAAATGATGTGAAAGCATTTGAGATACAGCTTGCTAGGTCGACATATAGGAAATCTTCTATGGGTTTTAGATATACTGTATCATCTATTAAATGAGACCCACAGCTTACCTAAGTTGGATGTTATGCGGGAACCCGTAAAATTAGTGTTAATTGGTACAGAGATAGATAACCTTTGGATGTGTAAAGGCCTTACTTTGTTTGAGCACTGAACCCCACAATATGTACAGATCCACATCTCACATATGTGGGTAGGGATAACTGGGGGAAGTGTGATTTCTTTAAAAAAAAAAAAAGTGCTGTCCCTATTCAATGATTTGCATCGCAAATTTGTGTTTTCTCACCTAAGAATGGTATGCAATTGGGCTGTTCTGTTTCAGCAGCTATTGTCCATAAGAATCATAGTGCAACTATGAATGGCCACCAAAAACAAAGATGACCCCCTCAAGGGCCATCAGTAATCTAGGGGCTATGGACGCTTTCTACCCATCCTATAATATTCTAAAGAGAACATTTTTCTCCTATATAGATTGTTCAGCCACTGTACGGAGGCCCTTTTGATTCCCTTTATATGGAGCCCCCAAAGTGGCGTTTTCTGTTGTAATGTCCACACTCTAAAGTTCCCTTCTATAGATGTACAAAAATATGAATCTTGTTAAAAGGTATCCCTATTAAAAAGATTTCTATTCTCTTTTACATTTGACATTTCATGGTGGAACTGCAATATGATTTATGGCCTAGAGGTATATAATGTGTTTTAATATTCTTTCTATGAAACTTGACTTTATCTTTATTATTTTCATCTCATACTATAATAATTTTCTTTTTTAAAGTCTGCATTGCATTTATTTCTACAGGTAAGGCAGATAGGTAGGGAGGTAGACAATTCATTGTAAAATATTCATTCTTCTTTCAGCAAGCTTTGAGAAGTTGCTGGTGTTTAGAACTCTAAATTATCAGAACTAGGAGCCAACTGTTGGCAGAAAATGTTGATTGCCTTTTGTATAGAAAAGTGGGACACAATTAAAGCAACGTACAAAGGACCCAAATAAAGATGAGAAAGACTTGCAGCAAAAGCAGTAAGGTAACCATCTTTCTAAAAATTAAACCATGTGCCTTGATTTATGGTTTTCAATTATTTGTGTCCATTTCCATTTTCTTTCTTCTTTTTGCATTCATAGCATAGCAGGTTTTTTCCCCTTGTCTGAGAAATAATCAGAACATGAGGGAAATAAACAGCTGTTCTAAAAACTGTCATAGATATTAATTTGTTTTGTCTGCATCTTTCAACAAAAAGATTGAATATAGCAATATAGACACAGATAAAAACTAATCGTCTTAAAGTCTTCTGAGGGCTATTTTTGTAGTCATTCTATTATTTTTCTGATTACACATGATGAATACATCTCAGTTTTAAATGAGATCGAATGAACTTGGAGGGTTATTTTCCTCATTCTGTCAGCGTCATACAATTTTACAGACGGGCATTATCAATTCTGGACCCTGAGCCATTTAATGTTCACTCATACAGTCCGAGGGAGGGAGGGGGGGGGAGGGACTGAGTAATTATGTGATTATTAGCGTTGACTCTTAGTGGTCTCAGATAGATTAGAAGGTTTCACATATATTGGTAGATATATCAAGGTCTGTAAGATATATTGAATAGCCCATTCTACCAGAAAAAGATTCCCTACTTCTTTGAACCACCACAGAGGTTTATGAGCAATTCTGCTTTATGCCAGTACCAACCCTGGAGAACAGGGAAAGGCGCTTGCCAGGAGGGTATGGAGCCATAAGATTCATAACTCTGCAAGATTCTTCTCAAACCAGTAGTACATCTATCACAGGATTAAGACCGCCCTACTTTAATTCCTTTAATGGGATTGCAAATGGGAAGAAAATAATTTGACTGAATGGAAAGAAAAATAGATTAGGAAGGGCTGCCTTCTGCTTTGCTAGCTTAAAAGAAAACAGTGCTATCCCAGTGTCCAGGTCCCCCATATGCCTTAGGTGAGTGTACTCAATCAATATTCAGAGGTGAAAATTCATTTATAAGGCTTGACTTTTAGTGTCATTTAACATGAATTGGAATTGGCTTTCTGCTGCTGCTGCTGCTGCTAATTTGTATAGGGTTTTTTTTTGACAAATGCTCAACTATTACCCTTATTTTCAGAATGTCATTAAAATAATTAAATTATGTGTCTCCAATAGAAAAATCTATATAATAATACTGTTCAGGAATTGGCATCAGCTGCTACCATGGTTTTAGAATGCATGATTTTAGTGAATTCATTCAACTAAGAGAGAGTCAAAATCTCCATGGCTATTCCACAGACTGCAGTTCTCCCTGTTCACTATGGAAAATTCAACAGATTTTAGAGTCTGCTGTGTCTGTGCCCAAGGAATCAAAGCGGCTTGTTATAGAAGGATAATATGGTTTCAAGTATTCATTTCTCCTCTGCTCATTCAATCCTTGATGCAGTTACAATTTTTAATTCCATTTTTTCCCCAGAAGAGTTAATTCAGTATATTTTTGTTCCACTAATCCAATCTCACTATAATTGCACTCTGGTAGAAACAGGCAATCTTTTTGGCCAGTGGGCACAATTGTAATTTAAAGAAAGTCATAAACTGTCTTATGAAACAGCTGCTGTGGGGCAGAGATTTGTGCACTCACAAAACAGCCACCATGCTTTGCATGGCCAGTCACAGAACATCATTGATCAGCAGGCAAGCTGTCAAGACCGCCACTGAACATCTAAGTCGCTATCTGCCATCGTAGATTTCTTGGGGGGAAAGAAAACTCTTGCTATTTACTCTCCTCATTTTTTTTTAATGCAGATTGGTCCTGAATCGAGTGACTGTTTTCTTTTAGCTGTGTTTCCAGTTGTTTGCTACAGCAACAGACAGTATCTTCAACCTGAAATTCAATGCATGCTTTCCTGCTGCTTCTATGGCCTGTTGAATACAGGCAGTCTAGCATATAAGTATAACCAGGTACTACTACTTAAATCAGGGGTCCTCAACCCCCAGTCCACAGGCCACTGGGAACCTAGCTGAGCAATTGGCAGGGGAGCATGTGAGTGTGCGAAGCTCCACTTGTGCAAGCAACGGGCACGTGTGCGAAACCATCTCTTCTCCCCTCCCCCCCCCCCCGGCTGCTGTCGGTCGGCAAAGCCAGAAAGGTTGGAGGCCGCGGCCTTAAATAACCAGGATGCCAAAATCTTCACTGAAATTGCATTTAAGAAAAATAAACTCCTGTTTTTAAAATTAGCTTATAATATAAAATACAAAAACACAAAAACAAATAATAGGAAAAATAGCAGAGGGAAAAGGGAAAAGTGTAGAAAAGAAGGGGGAAAGAAAGGAAAGACATTGACTTCCAACTCTCTTTGGTGAAGTAGAATAAGATAATAGCATCAAACCTCAACATTTTACTTTTGCATAATAATCACTGCATTGAGCAGGGTCATGCTAGGTCATCACCAGCGTCCAGTGTTCTATTGATACAATCAGGAAGGGTTGTCTAGAAGGCCGAGGGTGACAGTCATTTGAGTTTGTTCAAATCAAGGCTGGTCAGTGATGTTAAGCAGTTCAGTCATGATCAAGTGGGAACCCTATTTGACTTTCACTTGACAGCCAAAACCCGATTTCTGTTCAATCGTGTGTGAAATGAGATAGAAATCACTACTGAACTTTTAGAGAATAAGGTCATCTCTACAGTGCTGAACTGATGCCACTATTGAAATATTTAATTAATTGTCATTATAGTTAGCAAACAAAACCAAAGACTAGAACAAAAAGCCTATTAAAGACAGAGGCAACGGCTTAATCTTAATATGCACCAGCTACTCCATTTCTAATGCTGTGTCTTTCAATTCCCCCCAAATGTTCTTTCTCTACAACAAATATTTTTGAATTTCTAGCTTGTTTTTAAGATATTGACAATCGGAGTGATAGTGGGTTTTTAAAAATTACTTTATAATAATTTACAAATTGCCTCCAGAAGTTGTGAATGCTCCAACACTGGAAGTTCTTAAGAACAGATGGGGCAACCATTTGTCTCAGATGGTACAAGGGGTTGGAAAAGTTATAGGATTTCCTCTCTGAGCAGGGGGTTGGACTAGAAGGCCTCCGAGGCCCCTTTCTGTTCTGCTCCACCTCTGCTTTTTGTCACTTTATTAAAGAGCATAAGATCACTATTATTTCTGCATACCCCCTCACTACTCAGCCTGCTTGATCTGAAAAATAAGAAAACCCTCCGTACGATTCCTTATGGTAACTTCCTTTGGAATTGAGCTAAAGCACGGGAGCAAGAGAATCTACTGAAGAAATAATCAGAGCCACACAGTCCTCTTGCTTGTTTGCAATTAAAATGCCTGCTAACCAAAAGAAACAAGTTATTTCCCATCAAATTGAATGAGAATGATTAAACATCACCTTAATTTGTGGTTCTATCTGGTCCTATACCACTCCCAAAGTTCAATAAAAGAGGAAAAAATGCATTCTCCAAATGATCTTTGAATAACTTAATTTTCCAGAAAAAAGTATAGACTGTTTACATACAGTTTATAACATGGAGGACTTCCACCATAGTTTCTGTAAAGAGTTTGAACAGATTTAATTCAGCCTTTCAGGCATCACTCACATGCCTTATAAGCAGAGGTGGGATTCAGCAGGTTCTGACCAGTTCTGGAAAACCGATAGCGGAAAGTTTGAGTAGTTTGGAGAACCGGTCAATACCACCTCTGACTGGCCCCACCCCCATCTATTCTCTGCCTCTCAAGTCCCAGCTGATTGGGAGGAAATGGGGATTTTGCAGTATCCTTCCCCTGGAGTGTGGGGGGAATGGAGGTTGTTACAGTATCTTTCTCCTGCTACACCCGCCAAGCCACACCCGCCAAGCCACGCCCACAGAACCAGTAGTAAAAAAATATTTGAATCCCACCACTGCTTATAAGTCAGAGTTAAATACCAGACACGCAGTTTATAGCAATGTTTAAAAAGATTATAATTAAGATACAAAGAGCTGAAGGTGGATGAGAAAGCAATGGCGGGATTTCCTTCTGTTGGGATGCCTCATATTTCAAGGGGGAAGGTTCTTCCAGAACTCCAAGATAGGCTTGTGGGGGTACAGAAGAATACAAAGGAAATGATAACACAAAATACTTTGTGGATACATTAAAAATCACTTCTGTGGGAACTATATAGGGAACTGGAGTTACTACGGACAGGAATGGCAATTCTATCAGCAACTCAGACCTTCTAGCTCTGAGACTATGAAGAACCAGGGATCCTTCGTGCCCCCCCTGCACTTATCTGCATCCAAAATGGGCCGCATGGGGACTCCTGGGGGGTGGGTGGGAGGGGCCAGCTAGGAGTGGGATTTGGGGGCTCTCCAAACTGCAGAGAATCTAAGCTAGAGGTTCTGCTGAACCCCTGCAAACCCCTGGCAGCCCACCCATGGTTGCATATATATCAGAACTTACCTACAATATCGCCTTCCTTTTTAAAGAAATGTAAGCTTCTTCTCTTCCTAATACTCACGCCTTTGTTCAAAACATGTTGCCAAGATTGTTTTTTCTTAAAAATTCTTTTATAAAGCTGTTCTCTTTGTGATTTGAAGCTTGCTGTGAATGTTTTCCCTATCTGTTCATCACAGCACAAATTTTTAAATAGCACTCTTGACAAGTATGTTGCTCCATTAATGCATAGTGCTATTTGTGAATAAAAGTCAGTATGTGACTAGGACATACAAAAGTTACGTATTGTCTTGCTATCCCTGCACCGCTTCCTTTTGATGTGGGTAAAGGCATTTGTCAATATTTTCCAAGAGAATGGGATCCTATGGTTAAGAAAATAAGCAATTCTCTACATTTTATAGTATTTGAATATTACGTCCATTCAACAGGAAAAAAGCACCCTTATTTTTCCTAAACTGAAACACAGAGAGATGGATTATTAGATGTCCGCAATATTATGATCATCACAAATTCCATGGATAAATGTTTTAAAAACTTTAAAATAACATTTTAAAAAAATTCAGGGTCCAAAGTTTATTTTGCTATTGTGCATTCAAACAAAACTCAGCAGGGGCTGACAACTGAATCCTACAAAGTGGTTTCTCAGTTCTATTTTGCAAGTGTCTCAGTACTAGTTATAATTAGTATATTCAATAGATATTTTTTTTTCAGTTAAGAGAACTCTTGCCCCAATATTAATATTTTACACTGATAAATGTATGGATATGAGGTAAAAGTTTAGGTTTATTGATGTAGTAGAAACATGATAAAAAGAACAGACCTGAATTGTGAAACGTTCTGTACAATTATAAAGCTGAGCAAATTACATACAATAAGAAGGATTTATGAAATGCGGGAAGCGTATCTGAGAATGAAAAAAAATTGCTTAATGAATGGCTCAGCCCTAAGCACTGAGTAGGACAAGGATCTGTGATCTCCTGCTGAGCATTTCATTTACGGATAAATGGGTAAAGGAATATTAATGATGGCATTAGTGTTGTGTTCATTAGGCTCGAAATGTAGCCAGACTTTTATAGGCAGAGAATACCACCTTGTTGATGAAGAAACAGCGCAATATATAGCAAATGTTAGATAAAAACAGGGACAGTTATCAGGGGGCTTTAAAAATCTGGAAGGGGTGAGGCTCCAGTCATGTGATTGCAATTGCCATTTCGATTTTTTTAATCCATCCCACAATGCCTTGTAGGATGCAATGAGAATAGATATGAAAATTAACGTAGGAAATGGAAACGGTAGTTATGTTTTATTTGCAAGTGGAATGAGCAATTACAAGTTATGCACAGTTATTGAAAAAAATAATGTACTTCGGTAGACTGCTTATTAAAGATGCAAAAATAAATTTCAAAATGTGGAAATATTAGCAGAAAGATAGTACATACTGTTAAGTGCAAAATAAATGTTGAAAAAAGCAAATATGTGTGCAATACGGTGCTTCTGCCCAATTTCTTTCAGGGAAGTAAGAGATGGATAAATGTTGAATGCAGTGCGAAGAGGTTACAGGTAGTTCTCGACTTTTAGTGACCATTCAAATGGCACTGAAAAAAGTGACTTATGACTGTTAGAACCATGGCAGCATCCCCATGGTCACATGACCAACATTCAGATGCTGGACAACTGACTTACATGTGTGACGGTGGGGGTGTCCCTGGGGGGGGGTTGTGTCATGGGATGACCTTTTGCCACTTCCTGACAAGCAAAGTCAATGCGGGAGGCCAGATTCACTTAACAATAATGTTACTAACTTACCAGTTGCGGTGATTCACTTAACAACTGTGGCAAGGAATCTGGTAAACCGGATTCACTTAACGATTTCTCACTTAGCAACATAGATTCTGGGCTCAATTGGGGTCGTAAGTTGAGGATTACCTGTACTTGAGAAGCAAGGGTGGTCAAAGAAGAAGAGAATGGGTGGATGTGGAATGAATGTGAGCCGAATACAACAGGTAGGAGGTGAGGTGGTTTGACTCTACAGGGAGAACGCCGGGAAAGTCGTAGCTGGATGGAGTCAAAGGAGAAAAATAGAAAAGTGAAAACTATGAAGTGTTTCTGTCTTCAAGGCAAGGTCTGTGACTGTAAATCCTCCCTTGAAAGACTTGGCTGGAGGTGAATGAGCAGAATTCACAGTAAATTAATAAAAGGGGTTTTTGTCAGGACCAGGAGTTGGCTTCGTGCCTTTGGGAAGCCTCGGTCAGAACACAAAGAGCCCAGGTTTAGCTGGGGTGGAAGAGAATTCCTCATTTGGAGTTCTAGGAAATTCAGATTTCTAATGCTCACATTAAAAAAAAAACATCTAAGTTAATGTATGCATTCCAAAATAATCTACCTTTTTTATTCGAGGAGAGCAGTTTATATTCTGTGAAGTAGCCCTTTGTTTACGGGTCTAGTACGATGTCCCCACCCCTCCTCATCCCACCCCTCTTCTGTTATACAGATAATCCTCAAATTACAACTGCAATTGAGCCCAACATTTCTGAAACATTTGTTCTGGATATTGCCCCATGTTACAACCTTTCTTGTCACAGGTGTTAAGTGAATCAGTTGTTAAGTTAGTAACACGGTTGGTTGTAAAGTGAATCTGGCTTCCCCATTGACTTTGCTTGTGTTGCAAAAGATTGCATGACCCCGGGACACTGAGAGCGTCATAAATATGAGTTAGTTGCCAAACCTCTGAATTTTGATCACATGACCATGCGGGCGATGCAGTGGCCGTAAGTGTTAAAAGTGATCACAAATCATTTTTTTCAGTGCTGATGTAACTTTGAACAGTCACTGAAGGAACTGTTATATAAGTCAGTGACTACCTGTACTGAACAGTAAGCAAAATAATAAAACTTTTTAGGACATAATAATTAACCTTATAAGTGGTACATTGGCTAGAAAGTCAATTCTAATGATCTTTAAACTTCCAGTGACGAGAGAGGCTGTTAACTCTGTGAAGAAATTGTGTCTCTAAACTGATTTAAATTGACTTGCTGTCAGGTTATCCCATGTTAAATATTAGTTCCAAAGGCATTGTTGCAGACCAAAGGTGTATACACACACAGCATACCCAGCTTGTTTATACGTCAAGCCCCTAATTTGAAAAAATGGAAGGGAATTTAGCAAGTGCCTCTTTCCCTCCCTTGATTATAACACGGGGTCCACCCGCTGGGGGGGGGGGCAATGACTTCCTACGATGAACCACCCAGAAGAGCCCAGACACTGAGCAAAAAGCTTTTGTGAGTTGCACAATTTTAGAAATAATTTGCTTACGGATATTAGCCACGTGCTGAGTTAAATATTGATTTCTGTAATTGATAGGAGTCTTCTGAAATGAAAGAGGATTCAAAAGTCCTTTGTTAAGGACTTATAACTAGCTAGTACTTCATGTGGATAGGTGGTGAGTTGTCAATTTTTTTTTACTACCGGTTCGGGCGCGCTGTTGTGTGCGACGCTTCTGCGCATGCGTAGAAGCATCCAGGCAGGTGGGCGGAGCCTCCTGCCGCCACTACCAGTTCGCCCGATCCTGGCTGAACTAGGAGCGAGCCCCCTCTGATGTGGATAACAATGTTCCCTCTATTTTTTTTTTCAGTGTGGGTGGAAAAGTATAGTGTTTGAGCGGCACATTTTCATGCCTGAGCACCTGAATTTTTTTCACAGATGTCACCCAAGACAACAACGAAATCAGTGTTATTTGAAAGTCAAAGTTATATTTATTCAAGATACACGTTTAATTAAAAGTGTTATATATCAGTATCACTTATAATATTATTAAATATTATTAAAATATTAAAATACTTGTATAGTGTTTAGGGTAAAATACACTGTTATTCACTGAAAGTCTGTCTCATCTTAAAGTTTCCCACGTCTGTCTTTCTTTAACAACCATTTAAACTTCCAGCTGCACTTTTTCTTCGTAACAACATTTACTCCAGCTTTACGTTTCGACATCAGCACTGACTGATGATGTACCTATAGGGTTAGGGTTTATCAATTATTACAATTATCTTTTCAAATTCATTTTGGATTAAATAAAAAAGGGCTTTGAAATGAATATATAAATGGCACTTAATACCAGTAATATTAAAATAGTAAATGTTTGATATACTTCATTTTAATGAATTTCACTTGGTATACTTCATTTTAATGAGTTCACATTCAGTTGCAAGTTGTCTATATACTGTATGCTTCTGTGAATGTATTATATGCAATTTGCTATTTTAAATGAGTAAAATTATTAAAATCCCCATACATAAAGTCTCATTCACATCTCACAGTTTTCTTCCATCATTGATTTGTAAACTCAAGGATTTATTGCCTGCATGTTCAACAATGCTTGCTGATTGTTTAAAGATTTGTGGGAATTTGTTCTTCTCTGTACAGGGGGTTTCAGTAACCTACTACTACTTCAAAACTAATAGCAAAACATTAAATTTTATTATTTTTAATATGCAAAAATAATTTGACTCATAAAATCTTATTTTTTTTCATGAATGCTCACACAGAAGTTGCTGCTATTGGAAAAAGTACATTCTAATAATGAATAGCTAAACAGAATAGGAAATTGCATTATCCAAAACTCTAAAAAAATAAAGTGAAAAATATTTTAGCCACACTTTTTTCAAATCTTACTCCTCCTACAACCCAGTGAACTGTGTGGATGACTTTAAAGTACTTATATTGTAGTCAAGGTTTTAATTCTAAAAAATCTCTAAACTCCGTACTACTTGCAAATATAAATAGATTGTTAAAATGGCTCTACCATAACAAATAAGAGAAAAAAACACCTTCCTTTTGTTTATAAAATAGTGATTTTAGTTTGCTCCAAGTGATTTAACTATGGAAGTCACTATTTTAACTGACAGATAGGAAGTTTAATTAGATTAAAAGCAAAAATATTCTCAATGACTTTGAAAATCCCAATGAGTTATCAAATATAGGTACTCCTTCATTACAACGGGGGACTGGAATTTTTATTACTCAGCAATGTGGTCACAAAGCTGATGTCATGTGACCGGGCTCTCTCGCCTCTTTCCGACTCCAAGGGCATCAATCATGTTAGCCAAGGGATCTGCAAAGTTGGCTCTTTTAAGACTGGTGGACTTCAACTTCCAGAATTTTGAGAGTTGAAGTCCACCAGTCTTAAAACAGCCAACTTTGCAGACCCCCTGTGTTAGCCCAAAGCCTGGCGCTGGGCTTTGCTCCCCCATTGGTGGAGCCCCTAGAAGCGAGGAGGGAGAAAAGGAGACAGAAGCCAAGGGAACTTCCCTCCCAGCAAAAATCTAACCGGGGAGCCGGGCAGTAGCAAATTAGCCAATCATGCGACACGCGAGGAAAGCGTGGTACGACCGGGTGGGCAGCGAAACTCCAGGGCTCTCTATTCTAATTCCCCGTGAAAACTGTTGCCTCTGAAGCGTTTGCTCCAGTGTTTTGAACCTTTAAGCGCCCCTTTCCCTTTTTTTCTTTTCGACCCACGCTGATTAGGGAGAATCCTGAAGTCGGGTGGCAATGTACTGCAGTAGGAAAGGTTTAGCTGGAGGGGGTTTTGATTGCGATTCTGTAGCCGCTCTGTAGTTCGTGTCCAGCAGATACGTGACGCTGCGCGGCAGTTAGAAACTACTGTGCAGCGTATTGCAGCCATGTGCAAGCGCGCACCTTAGAGGGAACAGTGGTGGATAAGATGCATCTCCTCTCTTGGCTTCAGAAATGAAATGTTAATTTTGTGCAAAGTTTGAACAAGAATACATTAAAAAGTAAATATCCATTATTAGAAAGAAGGAGTTAAAACAAGTGTTGCATTGTGGAATTCTTCTGGTTCCTACCATATTCAACAACACTATCATTTTTTTCAAGGAGGAATCGACAACTTTAATATTTATTTAGACCATTTAAATGAATTGTTACTGAAGGGTCCTTAGTGCTCTCCGAGCTTGCTTGTTTCTTGCAGACGTTTCATTACCCCAACTAGGTAACATCATCAGTGCTAGCAAGGAGCCCTGTTTACACTCTGGTGTCCTGCCTGTGTTGTGTGGATGGGGGGGGGGGTGTCTCAGGGATTCTTTGGCTGGGTTGTTTACTGATGGTTCTTTGGCAGTTCCTCGATTGCGGTGTTGCTTCCTTGCTTGTGGCTCTGAAGTTGACCTTGGAGTTAATCAGCCATGAAACACCAACCCTACTTTTTTAGGGGGTTTGAAACATGCTCTTTCTAATGAGAATGATTTCATGATTTAGTTTCCAGAAGGTCTTTTTTTGTAAAAGCTGACTGAAAATACCATATTTTTGGCATTTTTACAAAAAACTGTCAACTTTACACTCAATTTGTGAACTACTGGAAAGCAGTAGAAGAATGAAATTTTATATTCGAAAACCTTGTGTTGCTAACTTATTACGCACAAAGTTCCACATTTCTCATACCTTTTCTTCCAGAGTTATAAAAAGCCAAACTTTAGTCTTTTTCAGCCAACTTTGCTCCAAATTATTTAGATGGAGATAGCTGATGAGAATGTTTTTATTATTTTATTTAATAGACCACAACAGGTTGTACAAGATGGCCAAGTTTTGTTTCTCTCAACAAAAGATTGCCGGAGATATTATGTTCCAAAGTTGCTGAAACCCCAGAGTCATACTGTAGAAAATTGCAGTATGGGGTCAAACACATGACTATATCTCCACAAGTATTGCATCATCAATACTCCACAAGTATTGCATGTTCATTTGGTGCATGTTCACACCAAATTTCATCAAAATCCAAGATGGTCAAGCAGGGAGCCCCGAACCCCTTGACATGGAACGACTCTCCCCCACCATCAGATCTTACTTCCAGCAGCCCATGGGGCTTGAACCATTCTCACAGCGGTGTCCCGCACTCGTCCAAAGTGCGTAGGGGGAAGAGCAAGAAAGGGGCAGGGCTGGAAGAGGGGCAATGAGGACTGCATAGGCTCATGCTCCCTGATCTCCCCCCGCAGGAAGGCGATGCCCAACAGCTGCGGAGAATCCGGGCGGAGGGTGAGATGCAGGCTGGGGGGGGGCGGGGGAGCCAAGCCGGCAATGGCTCAGCCCTGGCTCGCCTTCCCCTCTGCCGCCAGCCACAGGAGGAAGGTCATGGGATGAAGAGATTTGAAATGAAGGGAGAACAAGTAAAAGACTGGGACATGGTGGTCTAAGAAGTTTGGACGGAACATACTGATGGGAGCAGGGACTTCTGAGGAAGGAACGGCAGAGAGAAGACATCTCTGTGAAAGCTGAGCTAATGACTATGATAAAAAAAAAATGAACTGGTGAGTTGACCAGTTCTTCAACTGGTCTCAGGAGAGGACAGAAAATTGTCTACATGTGCTCCAAATGACTGCTGCTAATGACCACTTCTTTTGTGATCTCCTGCAGGTTTGAGTGCTGGGAACTGTCAGGATGGGGAACTAGAAAGGTTTACTAGGAATTCAATTCAAACCATATCTAGTCATGATTAAGGCCTTGT
Source organism: Thamnophis sirtalis (assembly GCF_051295495.1). Lineage (NCBI taxonomy): Eukaryota > Metazoa > Chordata > Lepidosauria > Squamata > Natricidae > Thamnophis > Thamnophis sirtalis. Next base: position 70,307,903 of record NW_028261391.1, read on the forward strand.
TCCTAAGAAATCCAATAGGATCAGAAGAATGTACATGTCAGGCCTGCATTTATATTCCTTTCAGAATTTTGGCCTGCCACACTTTCTCTTATTTCATTATGTTGTTTCATTAGTATAAATGATGGGAGGGGGAATAGACAGGAGTGAGATTGCGGAATGTGTTGTTTTCATTCTTTACTAGAAGCCAAGGTCATCTATTGTCTCCGTACTTTCACACCTGACTGGAAGCAGCTGGGTGTGGCTGCCAGTGTGGAAGAAGAAGATTGGACCATGTGATGGATTGTGGGTGTGGGGACAAGATCATGAACTTTTAACTGGGTGGGATTCTGATGTCATTTCCAGTATTGGGATTAACACAGATGTGCCTAAGATGTCTGCTTTATTAAATTGGAACCAAAAGGATCGTTTTGCCTTGGACTTTGATTTAATTCTACATGATACTAGGAACGCTGACAGTACAGTTTCATAAGAAAATAAAAGCATGCATTTTAATTTGTTTAAAATAAACGTCTACCTGACTGACTCCTGAAAGAGTCAAGAGATCACTGAGTATGTTTTAATTACAAGATTCTAACTGCTGCTGTTTTAAAAAGAGTCACTGGTTGAGGTCTAGTTGGGTTAAATGCAGGTATAGTTATAGCAGGGGGAAAGGCTTTTTTGTTGCAGAAAAACATTCAACAGGGTTCATATTGGAAAAAAGAAATGTGAAAAAATTCCACTACCGTCTCAACTGTGCCAGCTTTTAAATGGTTCAACTAAAATGGCATAAATAGCAGCCTGCATTATAGGCAGATTGTAGAAAAAGATCAGCAACAGTTGAGCATACATTATTAAGGACTTTGTAGGTCAGAAATGATCAATGCGTTACTGAGTTTGGATGCAAGACTAAAAGGATATTATTATAAAGCCATTACTTAAAGGCAGGAAATAATGGTATCTAGGAAAAGTTAAATTTGGAAGTCAAAGAACTGCAAGTGAGCTAAGGTTGGATGGCTTGTAAATTCATAGGATTTTAATTACAGGTATACATATAACAGGTTGTTCATGCTTCATAAAGTCTTATTTATTAAAAGATGTCAATTATCTGATGTTCAGAGTTTTGTACATTCTATTCCTGGCTATATCGATTCAGGTCTTTAAAACTGCCATCCTAAACTGGACCACTATGTCATGCTATCTGACGAGGCTTCAACGGAGCCCTTTAACACTTCACAGGATAAAGTGGTACCATTCCCCAGCAGGGGTCCATAACATGCCAAAAAGATATCACTTCTCACGATTACCAAATGATGTATTACAGTCGGCTTACAACAGTTCGTTTTGTGGCCATTCAAAGTTACAACAACACTGAAAAAAGTTACTTATGACCATTTTCCACACTTATAACCTTTGCTGTATCCCCATGGTCACACGATCTCAACATTCAGACTCTTCGCAACTGGCTCATATTTATGTGACATGTTAAATGTCTGGGGTCGTGTTCCCCTTTTGTGACTTCTGACAAGCGAGGTTGATGGGGAAACCAGATTCATTTAACAATCACGTTATGAACTTATTGTAATGATTCACTTAACCACGGTGGCAAGAAATATTACACCACGAGGCCTATCGTATCATTTGCCCCTTTTGCCATCGCGACTCCCTCCCCCCCCCCTTGCAGATGCCGATTCTTCCTCCGCTTGAGTCGACTGAAACTCCAGGCACAATCGAGGCACCCAAAGGAAGAGAAAACCTGTAGCTGAAGCTGAACGGCAGAGATTCTGGTGCCCCTCAGAGCTTGGCCGGTGGCTTGAATAGGTTTCACTGCCCAACCACATAATGAAAATGAAACATCCTCGGTGTGAGTCTATCATTTATACTTCTGTACCTGTCTGGACATAAACTGTTTCAACTTCTCCCCTCGGGATGTCACTATAGGGCATCGCAAGGCAAAACACACAAAGACAGTTCCCACCCCCCCAATGCCATCACTCTGCTAAACAGATAATTTCCCACAGCACCATGTCTGATGCCCAAGGATATCTAACCATGTAGTAGAACTGTATTACCATTAAGGGTAAGAGAAATTTGGCTTTATAAGAGCAGTCTTCGTAAGCCCTGGAGAGCTTAATGTGGTTTGTAGCCTGCAACATTAGTGTAATGCCTTTATTTGGAATTAGACAGGAAAACAGCAAACCTTTAACGATTGATAAGGTTGATTATATGCCATTGCATCAATGCCAATTCGTAGTGACCGCATAAACAGATTTTCTCCATAACTATCTATCCCTAAACTGGGGTTTCTGGCCTTACAACAGTATTTTAAGCAGGCTGAACTTTCAATTTCAAACTTGTGTCATGGTACATAAATGTCGCAGAAATAATTAGCTTATAAAGAGATACTTAACATTAGTTCTTTTGCAGAAAGAGATTTTGATGATGAGTTAACTTTTAATGTACAAGAAACACATTCAAGATTGTCCTTGGAAGAAGAAAATGTAATTCTGTATAGGAGTTTCCGCAGGTGGATATTATTGGCAGTGATCACTCGGAAAAAGGTTGTTTGGTTTGACCCAAACATTCTTAGCATTAATGCATACACTATTTTTTTTAAAAAAAATTAGAAATATATAAAATAGATTTCTTAATAATGTCCAAGCTAGTTGTTTTACCTAGGAACATGGTGGCTCAGTGGCTAAGACACTGAGCTTGTTGATCAGAAAGGTTGGCAGCTCAGTGGTTCGAATCCCTAGTGCTGCATAATGGAGTGAGCTCCCGTTACCTGTCCCAGCTTCTGCCAACCTAGCAGTTCGAAAGCACGCAAAAAATGCAAGTAGAAAAATAGGAACCACCTTTGGTGGGAAGGGAACAGCGTTCCATGCGCCTTTGGCATTTAGCCATGCCAGCCACATGACCACGGAGACGTCTTCGGACAGCGCTGGCTCTTCAGTTTTGAAACAGAGATGAGCGCCACCCCCTAGAGTCAGGAACCACTACCACATACGTTTACTTTTACCTTTTAGTTGTTTTACAATCAAAATTTGTGAGTTTCACTCTCAGGATTAATGGGTCCAAGAATTCTGCAAGTTAGCCCATTTGAGGTAGCTTTACTGAGGAGAGTAACTTTACCAGAGACTCTAAATCACTTTATTTTTTGATCAGAAATACGTCCAACAAGAAAATAAGCAAAGACTGGATATCCCATTTCAACCATTTGTCCAACAACACAAAAAGCTTTTTTCCAAACAGATTTATTCTTGGGTATGTCCACATCTTTTCCTCATGTTATTTAAGTGCAAATGACTAAACAAGTCACACAATGAGATGAACTCCTTTCTGGATCGGGAGCACAGAAACCGCTGCCTTCCAGGGTTCCTCCCTCCCGCCCTCACACCTACACAAGAGCATCTGGTGACAAGTTAAATGGGAAGCCAAACTCCACGGACATGGTGAGATCATCCCTACAATTTTCAGGAGAGATTGATGACAACACACAATTATCTAAATTGGTGCAAGGCAAGGCTTTCTCTTTAAAGAACTCTTACAAAAAATGTGCACCTTGACTTCAGCACAGAAAAGGGAGGCCAAAAGTTTTCTGCTGGTTTTTTTTAATTTAGAAAATTGGACATTCTTCTCTGTTTTGTTACAACTGAAGCCCTGTGATTAGGATCAGAATAAACTTTAAATAAGGCTTAAAGCAAAGGAGGAAAGCAGAAAAAAGGGGGGAGGGGAACCCCCTGAGGGGAATTTCAATTTCTTCTCTAGGTTGAATTTCACACACGGCTTGATGCGTATTTTATATATCTATATCTGTATTTGTATCTATATCTATCTATTCATTGAAACTGAAGTAAATGTTTTCCATCACTGTAGTTTTCTTTATTTCACTATAAAAAAATAAAATATGGTCAACATATATTGTAAATCCTAGATTCTTCTTCTAAAGCAGCCACCAACAGCTCTCGCTGATTTTACTGAGGTAAGTAAGCAGGCCGATTCTTCCTTAGGAAAGTCACCTCAAATGGGATGTACTCAACTTAGCAGCATCTCCTTCAACTAGACTTTAAACGTTAGCTGAGCAGTTCCACCCACTTCTCTGGCTATAACAAGAATACTTGAGAAGAGCCATTGCTTGCAATGCACATGCGGAAGGCCACTGCTTCCAACATCAATGGGTCCGCCCAGAGGTTGGGGAAAGACTCCTTGAGGGAAACTCACAGGACTGTTCTCAGTTCTCATAGGCTCATAGGCCTTTCCCAACTTGGCATCCAGATCTCAAGGCTTCCAGCTACAAATGGCTGCAGAATTCTGAGAACTAGATGCAACTGGAGGACACCAACTTGGAGAAAGCTGAAGTACAAGTATTTACATCGTTCAGAGATAATGATATTTTTTTAAGGGCAATGCAATTTCCTATGCTTCTAAAATGCTGGCATTTCAAGGCACCAAGAGAGGAGCAAATCTTGGACTCCTTCCAAGTTTGAAAAAAAGTCAAGAAAAACCCTTTGGTTTATCTTGCACCCTCCTACAAGAAGGCCTTGCATATCTCAGTGAATGTTTTAATCTATCTGTTATATGAAAGAGAATATTATGAATTATCACATCTCCTTTGAGTCACATCTCCTTTGATGGATAGGCAGATATAAGTTCTATGCAAGGAGCAAATAAAAATGTAATATCAGCTTAGTTGGGAGTGCCTAGTTGGAAGAGACCAGGGTAGAGACTGCAGTTAAGGCACCAGGCTAGGAAACAGGAGGCTGTGAGTTCGAGACCCTCTTTAGCCATGAAAGCCAGCTGGGTGACTTTGGGCCAGCCACTCTCTCTTAACCCAACCCATCTCCTCATAGAGCCATTGTGGTGGGGAAAATAGGAGGAGGAAGGGGTGTTGGATATGTTCGCTGCCTTGAGCTATTTGTAAAAATAATAAAGGTGGGATACAGATAAATAAATTAATAGATGGTCATGGACAAAATCTATCATTGGGTGGGTAGGAGTCAAAAATGACTGTAAATATTTGAGCTGTATGTAATTTTCAGACAGAATGGACACAAACACTATCAGGTTTTTTTAAAAAAACCTCAATCTGCCAGACATTCTGATAATAACAGGAAGATTTTGTTGTCAATATATTTCTTTGCATTTTTCCCATTGGCTTTCTGAGAATGACAACAGCTGTATATGTTGCCATAGAAACTATGAGCATCTGAAAAATATCTAAAACCCAATAGCTTTCAGAATCTGTCCTGGTTTGTGAGACATTACTGACATCACTCATAAAAAAGAGGAACCCTCTAATATACTATACCTGTATGCTTGTATATTCTTTGAAGATACAGAAATGTCATCATGGTATCAAACACTCCCATGATAAACAAGCAGTACTAAAAACAATAGTATTATCTTTTCCCTCACATTTGAAATGACTAGAGAACCATAATGAGAAAACGACCTCCATGGGGACTATGTCCACCAAAGAGATTTTTAAAAGGGTTGGTTTCAAAATGGTTTGTCCTCAAAGTGTTAAAATCCATGTTTAGTCATTCATACAAAAATGTCCTGGGACAGCAGGCGCAGTCATTAGCAATAGCAATAGCAATAGTTAGACTTATATACCGCTTCATAGGGCTTTCAGCCCTCTCTAAGCGGTTTACAGAGTCAGCATATTGCCCCCAACAACAATCCGGGTCCTCATTTCACCCACCTCGGAAGGATGGAAGGCTGAGTCAACCCTGAGCCGGTGAGATTTGAACAGCCGAACTGCAGAACTGCAGTCAGCTGAAGTAGCCTGCAGTGCTGCATTTAACCACTGCGCCACCTCGGCTCTAGGTCATTGTTTCCTTATTTTAAATCGTAAATAACTACACATGGAGAATATTCTTTCAAATGCACAAAAGACATCATTTTAACTTTAGGCAATATAGAAAGTGTGTTAAGTTCATTTCATTTAGGGATTCATCGAAACATGCCATTTAGCAGGGGATGTCTAAAATGTGCATACAAGTGCATATTGTACACAGCAGGCATTTTAGTAATTGAGAGTGTCTAGACTTTGTTCTGAAAATATTGATTTTTATTATTACATTCTTGTTAAGTTCATGTATTTATATTTCCAAAATCATTTCTATCCAAACTGAAAGTGGGGGGGGGCTCAAAATGTAATACAAGATTAAAGTATTACATTTATTACATTACAAAAAATTAATTGAAATTCAGTCTTTTTAAAATTTAGATACAAGCTGAAATTTCAAATTAATATTCCATTCCTATATTTGTTTTAGAAAGTTACTCAAGCTATAGAACAGTGATGGTTAACCTTTTTCTAATGCTGTGCCAAAATTGCGTGTGCGCACTATCGCATGTACACATGTGCCCCACCTGCGCATGTGCACAAAACCTCTACACCTGCGCATGTGCACGCCCCTGCATTGGGGGGGGGATTCCCTCCCCAGGCTCCAGAAGCTTTCCTAAAGCCTGGGAAGGACAAAAAATGGTCCAACTGGAAGTTTGGGAACATCTTTCCTGAAGCCTAGGGAGGGCGAAAGCAGGCCCCCCCCCCGGCCCTCCAGAAGGCTGAAAATCAGCTGGTTGGCATGCGCGCGCATGCCGGAGCTGAGGGCTGCTGTGCACGCAAATATAGCTCAGGTGGCATGCATGCCATAGGTGCACCATCATGGCTATAGCAGTAGCAATAGCAGTAGCAGTTAGACTTATATACCGCTTCATAGGGCTTTCAGCCCTCTCTAAGCGGTTTACAAAGTCAGCATATATTGCCCCCACAGTCCGGGTCCTCATTTCACCCACCTCGGAAGGGTGGAAGGCTGAGTCAACCCTGAGCCGGTGAGATTAGAACCGCCGAACTGCAGAACTGCAGTCAGCTGAAGTAGCCTGCAGTGCTGCATTTAACCACTGCGCCACCTCAGCTCTTAGAACCCTCCTCACAGTAGAACCATACTTAAACACTTCGCTTTCAACTTTAAATATATTAACTTTGGAACATACCTGAGTAAAATTAACTTTATTAAGCAATCTCACCAGTTGCAAATAATACAATCACCCGTAGGCATGCCCAAAGATTCCTTTAAGCATTAATTAGACAGGGCTTATGGGTATTTTCCCAGGGCATATAAAGACACATTTCTTATTCATACTTAATTGGTTTTTGAAATGCAGTATACATGTAGAAAATATTGATCTATGAAGACTGAAGTTATATTAAATTAAAATCACCTAGACTTAATAGCAAATAAGTAATCTATCTAATGAAATTTCCATCTTTTCTATCTTGGAGACGATAAGATCTTCACATTTTCAAGCAGGAATTCCCTTTGGTGATGCTCGTAAGGGAAGAACAGAGTCTCTTATCTCTTTCTGTTACAATCTCCCCATCTCTGTGTCCCCATGGGCTGCAAAAACCAAATACCCCAATTTGAAAACAAATCCTGTCTTGACCTACTTGGAAAATTATCTCACACTTGCATCTAAACAAGTGACAGGTCAACAGCAGATATTTATCACCCCGATGCCTCTGCGGCTGACCCAAAAGTTAATACAGGGATAAGAAGATGCTTCAGAGAAGCAACACTGAAGGGACTGAAAATCCTTTATTTCACTGAAGTAAAATTATGGGATGCAGACTGTCTTATAATGTTTGATGTCTTTCGTTGTTAAAAGGGTTAAGAGGTAGCGCAGAAGGCTCCCGTCTATGGGGATTCTCAATCATCCAGGTCTGGGTTGTCTCAAAGGCCCTTTTTCAAGAGGCAGCCGGGCTTCCTTGCTTTTTCTTTTGCTTCTCATCCAAGAAAGCTTGTGGATGAGAAGCAAAATGTCTTCAAAGAAAAAACAAGGAAGTCCAGCTGCCCCTTGAAAAAGCGCCTTTGGGATAGAAGGCACCTCCTCTTCTCTCCCCCCCCCCCAGAAACATGTACCTCTGATCCTGGACCTCCTCCTCTGTGTAGCATCTCATCGATCAAGTCTTAAAATATCAGACACTGAAGCCAAAAGAATCCAACATCTAAAGCACTTTTCAAATGAAGGAAGCTGTGTTTGGTATAAATAAGCATTTAATTCTATGCAAAAAAAAATGGAGAATATGATTCACCGACTCCTGGAAATTCTGGCAGATAAGATCATCCAGGTTTGAGAATTCCAGGTTCAAAGGACGCTTTCAAAATTATTCAAGGTATGGGGGAAAATGAAAACACTTTCCCTTTTGAAACCGTAGAAACCGAGACTTCTACCAGATGGAATTGCTTCAGGAGAGGTAAAATTAATAATTTATGTACAAAGAACATAGGCGTCTGGGACAGTGGTATCATATGTGCTAGTCATAATAAATAGAGAATCCAAGCTCAGAGGCAGAATGGCACTGATTACTGCTATTGCCAATTTTGGACAGAAAATGTCCAAATGGACAGCATCTGAGGACACTGAGATGGTATATAGATGCTACACTAAATAGTCCAATCTAGCGGGATTTTTTTGTGTAACGCATGCTCAGTTATAATCCTAGGAATCACCACAGAATTGCTTGAATAATGCTCTGCTTTCAGCAAAACACCGTCAATGGTTCCTAACTTTCACTAATACAAAAAAAAAATGTGCTAATAGAAACTGTATGCCGATTGTCAAAACAAAGAAACTATGTACAGATTCTGACACATTATCTTGGCTTCTCTGATAAGTTTTTCTTCGCTGTCATCCATTAATTCGTTGGGGAAAATGTACCTACGTGTTGCAGGTAAAAGAGGTGATATGAGCAGGAGGAATCCTAACCAGAAGCAGCCAAGGAGCAAATGACAGACCTTCTTGGGGTTTGTGAGTTTAAAGCCCCAAATACTAACTTAGCCGATCATAGTTCAAGTTGGGAAACCAAGGCAAACATCTTGACCACAGGTTCTTTCTGGCTGGCATTTAAGATCAGCTTTTCTACTGTGGATTGAATCCCACGAGGGAGTCCCTTTTGTTGCAGCCAGAGGCCTCTCCTAAGTTGCCAAGGAACCTTGAAGGAGACATTTTTGGGGGAAATCTAACCTCTACCTAACGTGAATGCTGGTACAGGATCCTAATTATTTGCCTCCTTAAAGGGCACCAACCCTTAAATATACATGTATTAAGCAGTAATATGGGACAGCTCTCCCGTATTTTATAATAGCTCTCCATTGTATGATTGCTGAATGCCTCTCTTCAGCTACATCGTAATAGCAATAGCACTTTTATACCACTTCACAGAGCTGTACAGCCTTCCCTAAGCGATTTACAGAGTCAGCATACTTGACTCCTGAAGTTGTGGGTGCTGGAAGTTTTTAAGATTGTACAACCATTTGTCTGAAATGGTATAGGGTTTCCTGCTTGAGCAGGGGGTTGGACTAGAAGACCTCCAAGGTCCCTTCCAACTCTATTAATCTAACATTGCTCCCAATAATCTGAGTCCCCTTTTTACCAAGCTCAAAAGGATGGAAGGCTGAGCCAACCTTGAGCCGGTCAGGATCAAACTGCTGGCAGTCGGCAGAATTAATCTGCAATGCTATGTTCTAACCACTGCGCCACTACAACTCTTAATAGAGAAAAGTGTGAAATGAATACAAACACATAGCATGCACATGTGTATGCATGTATATAAATAATAGTTAGTCACTCGGGAAAGGTATTCTGTAAATGTCCATCTCAAATATTTAGAAGAGCCCAAACTAGTTACAATTGATGAGTAGAAGCATTAATGAGTGAAATAACCACTGCCTGAGTTTTTTTATATTTCCTTTTTTTTTCTTTTCTTCAGCAGAGCACAGCTAACCGATGTTAAGTCCTGAGGCTCTTGGATGCTGTTCTTGACACCAGAGTGCCTGCAACACTTACTTTTTATATATTTACTTTTAAAAATGGAAATGCGCCTACTGCAAAACAAACTTCAAGATGACTGTGTCAGCCCTCAGGCCGCCATCCAGGGGGACCCTGTCCATCACCATGCCTGCTCGGCCATGCTTAACACGCCACTAACGCTGCCACATTGATGTTGCCTCTCTGATGTCGATTGAGCCTGTAGTTGCATGTGGCTCTTCTACTCGGGTGCAACGGCCTACTCTGATGTAACTCTTTTGTTCGGATGGGGCTAACCAGGAAAGAGTCCATGATGAACGCTGAGTGGTGGGTGGGTGTCATCTGGGTGGAGTTGAGGGTGGAGCTGGGTGGGATAATGGTATATATATATATATATGGGGGAAGGTGTTAACTTGGTTAGAAATGACTTGGATTTGATTACCTTTGTATCATTGTCATTTAGTGCTGGTTATCATGTAGTTTCTTAGAGATAAAAGTTTTTCACCAAAAAAACTGAATCTCTGTTTGTATGAAACGTGAACACCGGAACGTGACAGACTCTTTGCCAGAATTATCCTGGGTCCCGTAAGCATTTGAGGAAATAAAAACAGTAATTGTTTAGATGTCCGTCCATCACTAAAAAAAAGGGGGGGGGTTATGACCCCAGAGGAATAGAGAATATCCTAGATGACTATTAAAGCTTATCTTGCTTGCTTGGCCTCTGGTGTCTGAATATAACTGGATGTTGTTTCTTTCCTGACTATTATGGCAGTCCCTTCACAAAGCCCATCCCAGTTGCAGCAATTTTGGGTGAGCGTCCATGACAAGCTCTCAAAATATCAAATATATTCACTGCCCCATCCCCAAATTGCATTGAACATTGCTAGCTTGCTTCAGATTTTTGTATTATATCCTTCAGAGTGGCTTATTCTAACGGATGATTTTATTGTTGGCAAATTATGTAAACAGGTGACAATAAAGCTGAGACAGGCCAGTGTGAGATTATAAAGATTATTTTGTTGCTTGTTAACAATATTTACTAAGTGAATTATTTCTTTCTTGTACTATTATTCTGAAAATTATATAAACATGTATCTATGTATGCAGAAAGTGTGATGATAAATATCAGCTGTTATACAACATATATGTTGTAGTGCAGGTGTAATTTTTGTAGCCTTATTGAAAAAACTGTTAAAGGCACAACGGTGGTTAAATTAAGAATTTGAAGTAATGTTGTGCCACTGATCACTAATGACATCACAATTACTATATCTATAAAGTTCACACAACCAGAATATACAATCAAACATGTATGAGCCACATGTTTCTATGGTAAAAACAACCAGCTAGAAAAGCTTACATGAACAATAGTATTACTTCCTACTCGGTTAATTCTCGTGCTGGAACAAGGAGGCGGGCTGGATTCTGACTGAGAACTGAGGAGTCTACGGATTCACATAAGACACATAATACTCAGGAAAAAGGCAACAAGAGCTATAGAGATTCTCAGTCATCCAGATCATGGTTGTCCCAAAGGTGCTTTTTCAGGAGACAACAGGACTTTCTTGTTTTTTGCTTTTAAAGATGTTTTAATTCTCATCCAAGAAGCTTCTTCAGCTCTGACAGGATAGTGGAGAATGGAAGGATTTATATTCCTTGCAGACAGCTGGTCATTTGCATCCTTTTAGAGCAGGAGTGTCAAACCCACAATAACACGTCATCGCGTGACGTATCGTAACCTTTTACCCTTTGCTAAAATGGGGCTGGGCATGGCCAGCATGTGACGCATCCGGCCCGCAGGTCACATGTTTGCCACCCCTGTTTCAGAGGTTAACTGATGCACTTGAAGGTTTATCTGTGTCCTCAGGGTCACCTGAGCAGTGCTCCTGGTTCCTGTCGTCTGCAATTTTTCCTCTGGAAACCCATTCCTACTCCCTTTGAATGGTGTGGGTGTAGAAATGCATTTCTAAAGGAAAAACTGCAGACTACAGGAACCATTTGCACTACTCAGGTGACCCTGAGGACACAGATAAACCTCCAAGTGCCTCAATGACTCTTTAAAAAGAATGCAAATGACCAGCTGTCTGCAAGGAATATCAATCCTTCCCTTCCCAACTATCCTGCCAGACCCGAGGAAGCTTCCTGGATAAGAAGCGAAACATCTTCAAAAGAAAAAACAAGGAAGTCCAGTTACCTCCTGAAAAAGCACCTTTGGGGCAATTAGGAGCTGGTTCTTTTATAAAATGCGCCCAGATACTGTTAAGAGAAGCTTCGTCAAGTTGCAAACAACAAAATAGAATTACTACTATACTGAAAAGCACAGAAAACCGATGAGAAAATGGAAATAACTTAGGCAATTGCTAAGGAAAAGGAGACATGTCTTCCACGGGAATCTCCCCTCTTCTTCTGTCCTGTAGATGATGATAAGGCTCAGCTGGCCAATTCTCTTCCCTCCCAACAAATCATGGCAAGAAAAGGAGGAGGAGGAGGAGGAGGTAGCAACGGCCCTCTTCTTGTCATCCCTATTGTTAGACCCCAGGCAAGAATTACTTCTGCAATGCTGGTTTCCTTTCCTTGAAGTTAGAGGTGTTACGGGGTTTTTGGTCTTTTGAGATTTTTCTTTTAATTCCCTTTGGCTACTGGTTAATCGTTTAAGCCTACTCAGGAGAAATCTCTATGTTGATTAGTACAAGATAATTAGCAATAATTGTACCCTAATGTACAATTATTGCTTTTTTCCTCTGGAGAAAAAAAAAATCTGTTGAACAAAGGTCGCTCCTTGGATTTGCTGTATTAGCTACTCTACAATATTTGCCACGGGAGTCTATAAAAATATAAATGTTCTTTTTTTTTAAAGAAAAGAGAGAGAAAGAAAAACATGGCAAGAAGGGTGGATGCCGCTTGTCTCCCGGTGTCTGTCACAGGGTCTGGTATTTGCATTATAGAAAAAAAAGTCTTTTGTGGCAACTTTCATAGGCTGAACTGGAAGCCAATTGGGCAGAGGCCTCCCTAATTCACCAGAGTCTAAGAAGCAGGAGGCAGGGAGGCAGAATCAGATGTGCAAGATTCTGATATGATGGCCAATCTCAAGGGGGGGGAGGGGAATCGTTTCAGCTCTTCTGTGGAATTGACTTCCTGTTCTGGTCCACCTCGTGCGGGAGACCCCCCAGACTCAACTACCCATCTCAGGCATCTGCAAGGGACTCCTGGAAGCATTGGCAGTCAATCAATGTTATCTTGTACACTGGACAGGAGAGCTGACGGACTTCCTGTCTCGCCAATAGGCTGTATATGCACAGAGTTTTCTCATCTATGAAAATGAACCTATTTTTAGTTATTTGGGTAAATTACCCATGAAGCAACATCAAGATTGGTTACACACTTCAGAATATAAAACCAAACACTGAGGTTGTGATAAATAAATACACTCCCAGCTAAGCGGCCAGTATAAAATAGTGAAAAAAGTAACATTGCTTACTAATAAAGATTTTTTTTTAATATAACTATTTTAAGTTTAATAACATACCATGATACTCTTATTTCACTACAGACTTTTTTTTATCAATGTACAATGAAGCTTTAGAATTCAGGTCTTCAAGATAATGATCCACTCTGTCATCTCTTCTGGTTTCAGTCAAAGAGCCTTGATTCATGCTATTTATAACCCACTTTTCCACTTGACCAATAGCATTTTCAGAAATATTGCTTACTGTATATACTCGAGTATAAGCCTAGTTTTTCAGCCCACTTTTTGGGCTGAAAAAAGCCGCCTCGGCTTATACTCGAGTCAGTGAAAAATTTGCCCGAAATGGAGGAGAAAAAGGGGCGGGGCCATGCCGCTGGGTGACACTCGTGAATGGCCCAGTGCCCCTGTGAGTTTCCCCTCCCTCTGTGTCAGTTTGCCGCGCAGCGCGCACCGCACCATGCCCCCTCCTCACGTTCTAATGTAATGCAGGGCTGTCTTACGATTCCCCTTCCTCCCCCTCCTGCCGCTCTGCAACGATGTCCCACCTCCTCCTTGTTATGGCAAGCAGCCACATAGCGATGTCCCACCTCCTCTGGTACAGTGATCCAATGATAGGAATCACTGTGCCGTGTGTCATAGGAGGCGGGACATCGCTCCCGCGGCTGCACGGGACATCATCATCACAGCGGGACATCAGCATCATGAGGTGAGTGAAGTATTTCATTGAATACACCGCTAGTTTACTGTTTTTCTTTGAAATAAATATTCAAAAACATTATTGGTATCTATTTTTATTTTTGAAATTTACCGGTAGCTGCTGCATTTCCCACCCTAGGCTTATACTCGAGTCAATAACTTTTCCAGTTTTTTGTGGTAAAATTAGGTGCCTCGGCTTATATTCGGGTCGGCCTATACTCGAGTATATACGGTACCACAGAAATCCTAACGCTGCTTTTAAATCATGCCATGCTACTCCATCTAGCAAAGTATGATATATTCTGCAGGATCTTTTTCCCAACCTATTACAACATTCCTTTAAATGGCAAATGAAGAATCAGCTAGCAACAATTCTGCATGTACTCAACCTCCGAACCATTCAAATCCTCCTCCCATCTTTCTTTGCATTAGCAATAACAGCCTTGTCGTAATTATGAAACTTAATTGCTAGGCATAATTTAAATGAGGTTATCCTAACTTGTTGCCTTATGAGATTGCCTTTAAACATCTCATACAGATGTAACTGTTGTAAAGTAAGAGTGCTTGATCAAAACAACAAAAGAGAAGACATTTCACTGGTTTTAAATAATGTAGGAAAATAACAGTATAACTAAATGATGTATTGAGTCCATAATTTTCAAAGGCTTATGGCATAAAACCATGACAATATCATAACCTAAGCCCATGATGGCAAACCTAGGGTGGCACGCAGAGCCCTCTCTGCTGGCACGTGCACCATCACCCCAGGTTACCGGAGGGTTCCGGATCCCATCACAATCACCACGTGCACGTGCGCTGTGCATACATGGACACCCACCACCCGCAACGCTCCAGCTGCTCGGCGGAGCATTGCGCAGGCGCCGGATGCTGCATGCACATGCGCAAATGGCCCGGTTAGGTCAAATACAACTCAGGAACGCAGGCGGGCCCTCTGAAGCACCGTACCGGAACGGTGCCTGCTGCTCCCAGCAGGCACCGGTATGGCCGTACCAGGGGGTACCGCCCAGAACCCACCACCGTCCCAGGTCAGATCCCCATGGCGTTTCTTTCATGCGCTTCTGCTTACCTGCTAACGATGAAACAGAAGCTCATGAAAGAAAAAAGATCTTACCTCTTGCCACGCTGCTGGCGTTGGAATGCCCTGCCTCTGGTTAGCCAGCTGGCCTCTGCTGCGCATGCACGCATGTCTGTGCATGTATGCATTTATGCATGTCTGTGCATGTGTAAGTTTGTGCATGCACGTGCCTGTCGGCATTTATGCACACATGCACCTTTCAACTTGGGCATGCTCGCACACAGAGTTTGGGCCTAAAAGGTTCACCATCGCTGACCTAAGCTATGTTCTTCCTTTCCTCATATCTGTTCAACAATAAATTCCTCTGGTTTCACTTCACTTTTCAATTTACTGCTAAATCATATATTTTAATTGAAAATTTTAAACAATGGCAGGTAGTAGAACTACATGCTTACAAAAATACTGTACATCCAAAAATAAAGAACAGGCACTTCAATCAATTGGTATCATAAAAGCACAAATCATAGAAGAACAATTTTAAGAATATTCTGGAGCTGAACATTTATTATGTCAGTTAGATATAAATCAAGGCTGCTTCTGTGAAAATCAAGAGTCAAGATGGCTAACAAATATACACCTGTAGTACTTATAAACCTATCTCGTTATTGCCTTATAGATTAAGGACACCATCCAAGGCAGAGAACATAATGGAAGAAAAAGACAAAAATATGGCTTCACTTTTAATTTATATTTTTCACTTCTATTTGTTTTTAACGTTTCATGAACTCAACCCAACTAGAACTTTCTCAATCTTCTTCCTCTTGTCTCAGTTGCCTTTTCTCTTAACATTTTTGCTTTGCAATTAGATCCCTATTCATTCTCTTTATAGTCAAACTATCTCGGTGGTGTTTCTGCACCAGCCTCTTACTTTTGGAATTAATCACACTTTACCTGTTCTTGTTTTATTACACACACACATCTTGTACTGCATTCATCTTATTTGTATGTTTCCCCTACTCACCTCTCACTTCCGTGGAACAAAGCAGGATGAAGCAGTGGTGAAATTCATTTTTTTTTACTACCGGTTCTGTGGGTGTGGCTTGGTGGGCGTGGCAGGGGAAGGATACTGCAAAATCCCCACCCCCTCCCCACTCCTGGGGGAAGGATATTGCAAAATCTCTACTCCCACCCCACTCTGGGGCCAGAGTGGGGTGGTATTTGCCAGTTCTCTGAACTACTCAAAATTTCCACTACCAGTTCTCCAGAACCTGTCAGACCCTGCTGAATTTCACCCCTGGGTTGAAACATCGTCTTACACACTGTTTTGGCTTTTTTTAAACAGGCATTAATTTCTCACAGCTACCCACTATATTTCTGTGGGCATTTACATGCCTTAAAATTTTGCCATCCATTTTTCCACCTTTGGTAAATATTCTGCAAGGATATTTAAGTGCACTTCTTGCCATTTATGTATCACTTACAGCTTTTAATGCATTTTCCCTGTCATACACTTTTTTTTGTTGTGATACATTAATATTCAGATCCTAACTGCATTATACAATTTGACATTTCCTGAAGATCATTCTGTTTCTCGTCCCATAACGCTATCATCTGCATATGAAAGTCTATGAACATTCATGTCCTTAACTAACATCTCTCCAACAGGACCATTTCTTTTACAAATATCCATAAATATATTAAACAACCAAGGTGACAGATGGCCTTGGAGAAGTAATCGAGAGGCTGTTAGAAAAACATCAGGGGAAGCTGACATCACAACGGCACAATGCGCGATCTTGGTGCTCCAAGATCACAGTCAAATTTTTGCTGCTGGATGGTCCATTTGGACATAAACCGTCCCGCAGAGATGGTGATTGAGAAGGGCATCTCCTGCTGATCTCAGGGGCATCGCAAAGTTCCTGAAAGATCCAGGAATAGCCGTTTTTTTCCAGCGACAGAAACACAGCTAATGAAGCTGCTGAAGTTGGGACAGCTCCGGAATGGAAAGAAAGCAGAAAGAGAAAGTGTGTTGAATTGGTGAGGAAATTTTATTATTAGAGGAAGAGACTACCCAAGAAAAAAATTGAAGTTAAGATTGAAGACAAAAGACTGTAGGCGGCGAGATTGATCTGCATTGAACTTAGTGTGTTATCCAGTTTCTAATTTTTTTTTCATGGATAGAACTTTTTCAGCGCCCCCCTATTTTTTAAACTGAATGGATTAATTCTTTCTTCTTCTTTTTTCACTTTTGCTTATACTTATGGATTAAAATTCTGATTTTTTATCATGCTTGATTTGATTGATTGGATTGTTTTTGATCTCCATTTAAGGGTTTTTTCTTTCTTTCTTAAGCTTGGAATATAAAGAAGAAAATAAGAAGGATTATAAAGAGGGTTGAAACAACAGGAGGAAAAGCAGTTACACTGCCACTTAGAGGCTGGAGGCAGGATACATTATTTTTCCTTCTTTCTCTTTTATTACTTGAGATTCAAGGTTCTTTCAGTTTGTTTACTGACAGTGATAGTAGGAAGAGCACAAGTTGTTTATACAGGTGCCTTTTGGAAGTTCTATCACTAGCTATTAGAGGGAAGACAACATTTTGACTTGAAAGATAATAAATGAACCTGTTTGAAGTTTATTAAAATAGCCTTGAATCCTATAGTGACAGTATCTGCAAAATTGAAAGAATGGCCCAGCAGGAAAAAGAAACTGTAACATTGCAAATGATTATGTTTGAAATTCAAAATCTATTAGTTGTGACAAAGAGAATGGAAAAGAGATTGGAGAATATGGAATACAAAACTGAAAAATCTGATGGAGAAACTGAGGATGTTTACCAAATGAAGAAAGTGGAGGACAGAGTTCAAAAGATGGAAGAAAAAATTGAGCAAAGAGATAAGAAAACTGTGGATACTGATAACATTGTGAGCATGGTTGGTAATGGCAAGAGCGGAATATGGAAAAGGGAAATGGATGGATTGGAACTCTACCCCAGACTTCAAAACACAGAAGAAGAAAAGAGAGAAAAATTGATGGAGATAAGGAGAGAAATCTTAGATAGAAGCACTAGCGATAACCAAAGATAAGCTGATGTAAGAGCAGGTGTTGGGTTTCAAGCTTTTGTGAGATACGAAAGGAATAACATGTTGCCAAGGGAGGTTTATACAAAATTTCTTAAGAAAGTAACTAGAACATTAATACCAAAAATGGTAAGAGATATAAGACCGTACTATTGCTGGAGGGATATAGGTTGATGCAATGAAAATGTATAATAAAAATTAAGCTAAATTTAGTTTACTAGTAGTGTGTATAAAATGAAGCTACAATAGCTATAGTTAAATAATGATTAATAATGATAACAATACATATATAGTAGTTTGATAATATGAAATTTTATATAAACAACACATGGAGAATATGAGAGGTTTAAAAGCTTTATCTAGAATATGTTATAAAGATGTATTGTGATTGGATGATTTTAGGATGATTTAATGGAATGTTATCATATAATCCTATACTAGATTTTGAATATTATATATAAAAGGACATAAAAAACAATTATAGTCAAATTAAGTGTGATATACATGAATATAGGTGAATTTAAAATATGTGATTTGATATGAAAAGCAGGTGGTGACTATGGAAGAGATGCATGGAAATACTCTAACCGACTGACACTCTTTCTACCATTTGTAATGGAAGATGGGGTTTTTTATCTTTCTTTGTCCTTGTTCAAAAAGAAATAAAATTGTGTTTTTTTTAAAGAAAAGCACCAGGGGCACAAGAAACATGTCTTAAGAGGTGGGAGAGTGTTGCACAGAGACCCAGATTAGCTTCACCTGGTTTCTGGATTATAAAATGGAAGAAGTGAAAACATGAACAGACTTGCAAAATTCTCTTATTATGGCCTCTCTCAGTAATGAATAGTCCCTGTGTAGTGTGTGTTTCGGATCTGGTCTAACCTGAAGGGCTGACACAAGGCTACATTACACACACACACTTGTGTTAGTTCCTTATCAATGTTGCACACTGCACCTTCCTTCCCCACCATAAACCATTGCACTTTCCATTCATTTATCATTCACCCATTATTCATCCATTCCTCTATCCATCCCTTCATCCACAACTTTATTCACCTCATCATTACATCAAACAACCTTTTTCTATACATTTCCTTAGCATAATTTCCCCTACTCTTGTAGCAATCTGAAAACAATGAAATCATACTTTGATCTAAGCAGCTTTCATGTTCCATTTCCATTTATTCCATTTTCCATTTATTCTCTTGGAAAGTTCATCTATATTCTAAAACCTGTTCATATTAGATTTGAACTCCCTCCCCCCTGCACTCTTTCTTAGTGTAGTTTTTTCATCTCTTTCTTTTATTTCCAAGGCCATTTTTCCCAGATCCATCCCTCTCAATATGAGAGAATGAAATCTCCACCAGAAAAACCTCTCAGTATCCCTGTAGCCTTCACTAATTCTCTTTATCTTACCTAATACATAAACAAATGATGCTTTTTATTCATTCCATTCATAAATGCACGTGAACAGACTTATGCTAAAGCCATGCATTCAAACATCATTCTCATTTCATTTGGGATCTCCATGTGGTCCAATCATTTTTTGATTCTTTCTCACCTTATTTCAAGTCAACCACTTATGTCAACAGAATACACGTGTGTGAAAAAGTCAGAAAAGAGATGCAACTACAAAAACTTTCTGCTCAGAATTAAAGTAGCCTAATAGTTTGTGAGCATTTGTTCCCAGGAAGACTTGCATAATATTGCTACCTCTATCGCTTAATGCTATGATTTTTTTCAGAAGAAAAAAATAATCCTGTTTTCACTCATTTTTGTTTTCTCATAAAGAGATATGTTGCTATAAATATTCTCAGCAGTATAAACGGAGATCAAATGCTTAATAAGATCTATGTTGCTTTGGCTATTTTTTAAATGCTCCCTTCATGTTAAGATAAGGAAAGGCTGCCCTGTTAAAAGAATGTGCAAAATAAATAAATAAAAATAGCACTTAAGGGGAAAATATATTCACCCATTGCATAATGAATGTGGTTTCTGAAATCTCTCAAGGTTCTGGTTTATTGAAAATCCTAGCAGCAAAAATTAAGACTTCCCCTATGAAGGGTCTGAATGTAAAACAGGCAGCATCTGACTACACATAATTTGATCTCCTTTCTAAGCAGTCTTGCATTCCCTCCCACAAGCCACGTCCTTTGAACTACCCACCTACTCTCCAAATGTCCCAGAATCATTGACTATTGGCCTTGCTCCCAGGAGTTCAAAATAAGTAGCAAGTACTACAATCTGTAAGTTTCAGATGCATTACTTCCACTTAGCAGAACATATGCACTGATTTCTGAGAAAAAAGACACTGCTTGAAATGTTCTTATTCAGGCCCATCCTTGAAGTGACTGGCCCCTGGTCAAGAGCCCAGGACTTCTAAGCATTTCTTCTTCTTCTTCCTTTTTTTACATTTTTTTTTATTTTTAAACATAAAAAAAAAAAATTCTCATCCATTACATACAGCCTGTCGTTTGGTTACAAGTGTTTTTGCATCCATATTCTCAATTACATTTACAATCACAGATTTTTCATCTAATATAACTAAATACCTCACTTTCATTGTACAACGTATATTCAATTACAATTAATATATTTTTTCAATAAACCTAATTCCCTTACATTCTTGATTGCCTATTTAATAACAATATACCATTATATAATCACATATCTGATATAAATTTTTTTTACCAACCATTTATATTTGTATATCACTGTTTTCAATTATGTATAATCCCCATACTCAATCATCTATCGAGTATGTTTATGTTCATTATTGTCCTTGTACATCATACATTCAAACAAAGATGTTATTCCTTTGTTTTTCAACAAGGTATTCTAAATAGTCACTTCATATATATACCAATTTTTAATTACTTCCTTATTAAAATTATTTAGCAACAACAAGATATCTTTATAATATATACTTAGAGTTATATATTATATCACCAATCCTCTATTTACATAAATTCATTGTTATCCTTATCCATTTTGAAACAAAAAGTTCTAAAGTATTCAAATCATATATATATATATATATATATATATATATCAGGCTTTCATTGTATCCTTGTTAATCTATTTTACAGCATAATTGTATTATCACTTAACTCTTTCAGTTAAAACATAAGTAAAACATTTTTCATTTCCAGGTTTTCCCCCCCGAGCCACTGATAAAACTAGTCCCATATCTTATAAAATTGCTCATCTTCTTGTTCTCTAATTTCAAATGTCAATTTACTTATTTCAGCACGCTCCATTATTTTTTGAATAACTTCCTCCTGTTTTGGTATTGTTTCATTTTTCCAGTTTTTTGCAAATACGATTCTAGCTGCTGTTAAAATGTTTACAATCAAATATTTTAAGTCTTTGTTATAGATTTCTGGTATAATTCCCAATAAAAAAATCTCTGGTTTAAGATCTATGTGTTTGTGAATCATTTTCTCCAACCACATGTGAATTTTAGTCCAGTATCTTTTGGCTTCAATGCAAGTCCATCACATGTGGTAATATGAGCCCGGTATTACTGGTTACTTTTCAACCAACTTTTCAGAGCCTGGGAGCTAAAAGTTCCAATTTGGAATTCTCTGACTCAAATGGGCCCTGGTTTTGTGGGCCTGAGGTACAGCATGGACTGAAGCAAGATGCCATATGCTAACATAGTTTAGTACCTCTGACTCCAGTGTTGCTGGATTTACAATTTCAAGCAGTTTCTTCTTGCCCAGACTTAGAACCTGGATGTAGGAAATGTAATCACAGTGGATTCCTTGAGTAAAGACATCTACTACTGGCAGCTGGAAGCGAGAAATAGTTTCCAAAAATACCATCATGTCTCCAAAAGCAGAACAAATCCCTGAATGAAAGGGAAGATTATATGCCTAGAAGAAATAATTATTAACTGGATTACATTGGGGACTGATGGAAATATTCAGTCATAAAATTGATTGATCATATATACATGTTCAGGCTTTATAATAAAATTGAAGAATGCTTTTAACTTTAATTTACAAAACTTGTATGTAAACTGATAGTAATAAATAAAAATACTCTAGTTGGAAAATTTTAGAGTAAGGCGTATATAGCAGCATTTTCTCATCCTCCTTAATGTCTTAAAAATCTATTAAAATGACATTCCCTCCTACATTATCTGAAAATGCAATCTTAAATCCAACCGAATGACAGAATACATTTAAACCCTACAATTCATTCCTTCACCTGCACTGCAAAATTTACACAGGAGCGGGGGACAGCACAGCAAAAATGTGAAATAAGTCACATTTCACAGGATTTTTTTTTCTTTTAATTTATCTTGTGTAAAAGGTAAGAAAATAAAAGATGCTGCAGGACCTGGACCTGGGTGGGAAAGGGCTAAGCTTGTCCTGCAGGGCTGGCAATCTCTTGGCCCTGGAGAAGGTCTTGGCCAAGGCCTTGTCCCTGCGCTGTTCGTCCCCCTGGGTAGCGTTGGAAGGATGGGAGGCAACTGAGGCCTTTGGCCGCTTGGAAGAGGCAGGAGGCTGTTACCCAGATGAAGTCTCCTCCCCAGGGGACATGGGTGGAGATGGGGACCTCCCAGCTCCCTCCACCATCTTGGCCACATGCGCAGTTCTTCACGGCCCTCCTCCTCGTGCTTCCGACGATCGCCCCGCACACCTCCACCACAGCCAGCAATCAGGAAATTGTCTTCGCTCCCTCCTGCAGCAGGCCCCGATGCGAAACGCCGAGATCAACGCGCTTTGGACTTCTTCTAAGGCTGGGGGGCTAAAAACGGCTGCGCAGCTCTCCCAGCCGCTTCCACAGCTCTGTGGGGCTCAGAAAGGCTTTGTGCTCTTCTTTATGCTTCCCTGGTCTCTCTCTCTCTCTCTTGGCTTCCGCTGCCTATGCAGGAATGCTGGGGCTGTCCATTCTCCAAGAGAATTCTGAGAGTGAGAATTAGGAAGAAGGAAAGTTGCATGAAAAGAGAGTCCTCTGAAGAAGGAACTTCTCTCTGGAGCATGGAAGAAACCTGAGCATAGTGCTCATGCTTCCCTTTCGGAAATGCCTAGAAGGACTCTTAGGTACACATCTACCATTTCTATCGTGGCACCGGCCCCCTGGAACATCATCCCACCCCTGAGATTAGACTTGCCCCAATCTTGCTCGCCATTCACAAGGAATTAAAAATCTGCAGATTTTAAACCTGAACTGTTTTTATTAGGGACGGTATCACAAAAAATCGGTAAGAGAAGTATGTATTTAGTATTACATGTTTTAACAGCAGCAAGGATTATCTTCCCACAATATTGGAAAGATGAAGAAACACCTCTAGATGAAGAGATAATTAGGAAGAAATTAGACTGTGCAGAAATGGACAAACTTCTATTGAAAATCAAACAGAATATTATCAAACTTGAAATTTATTTTGGAACAAAGGGGTGGAGAGTAAGAATGGCATTTGCATTGTTAAGCAAATTAAATACCCAGGCAACACCATGTTTGTTAAGCACTGAGGAATGTAATTAATAGAAAATTAATAAAATTGATAAAACAAAACGAAACCTGGTTTTGCCATCAAGCCTGGGTCCCTGATAGCCTGGGTAAGCCCATTTCTTGGAGTGCCTTAAGCTGCTGTGCTATTTTACATTATTTCTGTTGGTTTTAATTTCGGTTGTCTTAACATGCTTTTAAGTGTGAGCTGCCTGGCATCCCGTGTACGAGAGGGTGGGTTTGTGAATTAAATAAATCTCTTCATCCCGGGTGTTGTTTCCCAACCCATTGCAGATGATGAAGACACGTTTGCGGCTTTCCTATGAAAGGAGTTTCCTGCATCTCACTCTTTCCACCTCAATGAGTCTTTATGGCAACTATCCTATGTACTTACTACAAAATCCTGTTTTCGGTTATGCAATGGGGGTTTAATGTAAACAATATTCAATTCCATTACGTTTTCCAAATAGTCAAGGAAACACCAGCGAGGATGTATACAAATTGCCGTTTCCTGCAGCTCTAGTGTGAACAAACAAAGCTGCCAAAAGCAACACAACAAAATGTAAAAATAATTATGATTGGCTTCTTCTGGTTTCTCCGGGGGAAGGAGGAAAACAGAACCATATTGCTCGGCACACCTTTTTCTCGATACCATGCTTACTATTTAAACCATCAGCGCTGATCTGTCCTATGATATTCAATAATTCCATTTCTTGGAAGGTTTTTAATTTATGCTATCAACTTTTTCATTGCTGTTTCCTGTAAGCATGGTTTTTGTTTTGCTTTGTTTTTACCATTAGCCTGTGGTAACAAGATAAACAAAAGACTCAGATTTCAGGCTGTATTAATCACCAGTTAACAGCGCAGTGATGCATAAAAGCCAAGAAGTCAAGGGCATATCCTCGGGTTTCTAACAAGCTCCGGTGGATCACACCATTTTCTGGACAAAATGTACTTGAAACTAGCTAATGAGAATTAAATATATTAAAAGTCATCATTCAATTTTCTGAGATGGTTCAAAGGTTTACAATGGTTACAGAACAATAATGGCTCATTGTATCTGAGTTAGGTAATAAACTTTGAACTATAAAATAATAGCGATTAACTTTGTTTAAAAATATTTGTAACCTCTGAACTTATTCCTTGTTTGACCTTTCAGAGTTATTGAAAATAAAAATAAATGTTTTAATCAGTAGCAATAGCAGTTAGACTTATATACCGCTTCATAGGGCTTTCAGCCCTCTCTAAGCGGTTTACAGAGTCAGCATATCGCCCCCAACAACAATCCGGGTCCTCATTTTACCAACCTCGGAAGGATGGAAGGCTGAGTCAACCTTGAGCCGCTGAGATTTGAACAGCCGAACTGCAGTCAGCTGAAGTAGCCTGTAGTGCTGCATTTAACCACTGCGCCACCTCGGCTCTTTTAATCAGTTCCAGGTGCATAATATAAATACATAATATAAATACATTTACATTTTCACATACATACCTTGACTTACAACAATTCGTTCAGTTACCGATTCAGGTTACAACACCACTGGGGAAAAAGTGATTTGTGACCATTTGTCACACTTTTGCAGCATCCTCATGATCACACAATTTGCATTCAGATGCTTGAGAACGGGTCCATATTTATGATGGCTGCCGGGTCCTGAGATCATGTGATCACCTTTTGCGATCTTCTGACCATGGGGAAGCCAGATTCACTTAACCAGGTTACTAATTTTAACAACTGCAGTCATTCACTTAACAACTATGGCAAGAAAAGTTGTAAAATGGGGCAAACTTCACTTAACAAATTTCTCATTTAGTAACATAACTTCTGGGCTCAATTGTGGTTATATGTCAAGGACTACAAGTATATTTAAGGTGGTAACAGCTCAGACTCCTTTTGTTAGACTACATTTTCTCATAGTTGAAAGAAAAAAAATGAGAATCTTCTACATAAATATGGCACTCCATGGGTAGAAAGTTTAGATGGAGATAAACCGTTCAAATTTTTCCTTCACTGGGTCCAAATTTCTTATTAGGAAGATGGGATTATACCATATTGTTGTATGTGCATGTTTGTGATGTACATATGACTTCATAAAAGACAATTTCTTAACAGAATCCTGAGATCCTCAGTTTGCTTGTTATTTTTTAAATCAATATCAATAGGATGCTTAAAGTATCCGCAGCCAGGAACAAAAAAGCAGAAAGAAAGAATTCTAATTTTGCTGAAATAGTATGAACTTCTACTTATTTCAACCATTTTCATGGAGCTCCCACGATTTCCTACATTTTCAAAATAAAGATGACACAGAAAAGTAGAAATGCAAGTTGTCCACCATCTGTGATTTGGTCGTCGCAAAATGATAAATAAGTATATGCATCTAAACAAGCAGGTTTCTTTCTACCCGTCCACCACTGTCCATTTCTCAGGACGGCCCTAAATCACGGACACCCTTCAGATACGTATTTTTCAGCGTTTATGTCATCTTATATTCTAGAGTAATCCAACACAATAGGGCACAATGGAGTTTAATAAACACACTTTTATTTTAATGCTACCTTCCGCATAGCAAATTGAAAAGGGTGAGTCAGTAAATGGTTATGTATGTAATGTACGTTTCATGGTAATGCTCCAAATCAGAGCTGAGCTGCGTTAATCGAGTCTGAAGCAACCAGAATATCTACTGAAAACAGCTAAAAGGTTGAACTGATTCAGACATCTAATGAACTTTTATTATAAGGGAAAGCTCTGAGAGAGATTTCAGTGTTGTTCAGTTGTCATGGTAGTGGATTTGTGGGTGTGAGCAATATGTGCCGATACCAAGTGTGAAACTTTTGTAACACATTTGCCACACAGTGCTTTGAAAGTGTTCATGCTAAATAATGAAGCAGGCGCACTTGCAGGGAAAAAAAAGAATCTGTCCACTTTCTAACTTTAAAAAAAGTTCCGTAGAATCTACGAAGTTCAACACCTTTGGACTACTACATAATACTGCTTAAAATATTTTCCCTTCACAGAAAATTTAAGCACGCTGATGTCATTTTTCTCTGTCAAATGGAGGATAAGGGGCTGTGGGAATCCTAAACTTGTCCTGTGATGCTGCGATCAACTGATTGCAGGCAAAGAAGCTCAAACTCAAGTTTATATCAGACAGGAGATAAATCAATCCCAGTTTAAAAGTGCAGCAAATGATGGATAGGACTGTGTTCCCTCTGAAGGCTAAAGAACGGGTTAAGACGGGTTAATATGCACAAGGGAATATACGATAAAATGTTCATGGTAGAAAAAGAGATCAATAAGTATAACCTACAAATCTAATAACACCAAAATGTAAAGTAAGTCCTAATGGAATATACCCAAGTTCATGGAAGCAATTCCGTAGAGATTCTCAGCCATCCAGGTCATGGTTGTCCCAAAGGGGCTTTTTCAGGAGGCAACTGGACCTTATTGCTTTTTTTCTTCTTTGAAGACGCTTCGCTTCTCATCCAAGAAGCTTCTTCAGCTCTGGCAGGACAGTGGGAATATAAATCCTTCCCTTCCCCACCATCCTGTCAGAGCTGAAGAAGCTTCTTGGATGAGAAGCGAAGCGTCTTCAGAGAAAAAGTCCAGTTGCCACCTGAAAAAGTTCCTTTGGGACATTGAAGCAATTATTTCTTTAACAACCATCAACTTTAAGAAGATCCAGAAGGAAAAGGAGGTCATCAGCATCAGCTTTTAAAAAGTCAGTGAGCATGGTGGGAATGGCGACACGTAATTAATTGTGACCTTGATGCAGGCTGGGAAAAGATCTCAATTCATATCAGAGACCACAGAAAATTCAAATCACCTTTAAGCATTGCAGTTCAGTATTTCAAGCTGTCAATATATTATACACCTTTCCAAGGAATCATGTAGTCCAGCTTTTTGTTAGGAATATTCCCAGGAACATGAAACTAAAAGATTGCCCCAGTATATGTTTATCTGTTAATGGCAGAAGACAATTTGAAAGAAGTCAGGAGAAATAGGTCTCCATGTGTCAAGTCTATTGATTCAAACTACTCAAAACCAATTTGCAATTAACTACACCTTGCTCCTTAAGGTTCTTTATAGTATGTGACATAGCCCTTCCAAAAATATTCAAACCGTGCATTTATCAGAGCAATTACCACAAAAATCAACAACTGTGTGCTGAAGCACGGTATGTAATCTTTAATTATGTGTGTTTAAGTTCATTAGCCCATGACTGACAGTATTCGTTATAATTCTAATCACTGGAATGAATTTGCCATTAGGGCCCCATTAATTATATTTCTGAGAAACGGTATTATGCAGGCAAAAGAGGTTTTTTTTAACTGAATATGGGGTTCTGGATCCCTCCACCTCTAACTTCAGTCCTACCTGCTGTTTTTTGGAACAACACACAGAATGAAATCTTATTTTAATTGACTCTTTGGATAAGGGATGTCCTTTTTTACCTGAATCAAGCATACAACAGGTAGGAAAAATGGCAGGGCTTCAATCATACCAATACTTCCTAGGTCCATTTTTCCTTCTCCTTTATTTCTATCACTGAATAAACCCAATTAATTTCTAAATTATCTAACAGATGCAGAGCAGGTTGAAGCTTGTTTTTTCTAAAACAAAACAATAGAGGCTTGTTGGCAGCAAGATTTTTTTTTTTTTAAAAAAAAGAAGATAACTACCAGCATTCTGTCACATCCCTGAGTTTGCTTTTACAGCTTGTCTTTTAATAACATTTCAAATAGAACTTGTAAAAAGAACCCTGTAAGAGCTACCAAATATTTACATTAAGCGACTATAACCAACCCCCCAAATACCCTCTTAGTCTCACCTTGTGTCTCTTCCGTCTAAACTACAACAAAGGTGCCAATTAAATGTCAAGAGAATTGCTTGTTGATCTCATCAGTTTCAGATGGTGTCACAATATCTAAATTTTACCGTTTGTTTGTAGCAGAAAAATCAAAGCATAATCCTTCGTGCACTGAGGAGAGAGAGAATATATATCTAGCTCAGAGTCGAACTGTAGGATTCTTGGTGTTCTCCAAATTTGGTTGTTTAATTACAGCCATTTCATTATCCGGCTAGGTAACATCTTCAGTGCCCAGAGGTGAATTCTACCTTTGTATAATCAAAACCTCCAAGAAGTTCAATCCGTCTTGCTTCCAAGTTGTATTATCTCAAGATGGAAGACAATCTTTGAAGGCCAGATGGTGCATCCATGGATGTTCTCATAAAACGGCTCCCATGGGGTTTGACGCTGCTCAAACATTTACCACAAAATGTTCCTGAGTGGTTGCTCTGATCATCTCTTTCAACATTCCAGGATGTGTTCTTACAATTACAGTATACAGTATCTTTCTTTTATTTTCTAGATAAAAGTAATGTGCTAGTCACTCCTGGCTCTCGGGGACAGTGCTCATCTCCGTTTCAAAGCCGAAGAGCCAGCGCTGTCTGAAGACGTCTCCGTGGCCATGTGACCGGAATGGCTAAATGCCGAAAGCGCACAGAATGCTGTTCCCTTCCCACCAAAGGTGGTTCCTAGTTTTTCTACTTGCATTTTTACCTGCTTTCGAACTGCTAGGTTGGCAGAAGCTGGGACAAGTAACGGGAGCTCACTCGGTTATACAGCACTAGGGATTCAAACCGCCGAACTGCTGAGCTTTCTGATCGACAAGCTCAGCGTCTTAGCCACTGAGTCGCCGCAACCCTATTTTCTATAGGTGGACACATTTCCAAACCAAAAAGTTAGAATGAAGTCACCTAGAGTTTTTAATTTCCCATGAATGTCTATTGTTTTTTTTTCTTGGAAGTAAGATGAGGCTGGATTTTGTCAGCTTTACACTTTTTCTTTTTTTAATTAAGAACATATTTAAACATTTAAGGTTGAGTAGGGTAGGGAATTTAAAGGGCAACAAGGGAAAATTACTTTGGAGACTCTGAAGTCTCTAAGAAATAGTGGGTAGAATCCTAAAACTAATTTTAAAAGTAAGAATCCTCAATTCTTCACTGAACTCTGTGAGAATTACTTCTGAATAAATTTTCTTCTTGCCCAGAAATTACACCAGCTAAATCCAATAGAACTAATCCTTTAGTTCCTCAGTAAGTATGTTCCCAGTTTTAGGGCACATTTATGTAGGAATATTATTGTAGCAAGTGCTAATTTTGCAAACTGGGAAACTTTCCTTTATTTCAGTGGGCCTTATATAGAAGCCCATGAACTACTTTTTCATTCAGCATTTTTATTTTTATGTGTAGCAACCTAGACTAGGAAGAAACCCTTAGAAGAGAACATGGAGCAAATAACAGGTTAAAAACTGGCATTTGTCATCTTTTTCAATAAATATGCAGAACACATCAAGAAACATGCAAGAAAAGTTGGAATTAATATTGCTGGAAGAATTATTAATTACAAGGTGTGTTGATGTTATTGTGGTGTGTCTGAAAAGTGAGGAAAACTTGGGCAGGCTCTTGCAGAAAATGAAAGATGAGTATAAAGCCCGATTTGACGCTCTGCATTAAAACAAACCAGCCTAAATTTAAATCAACTGCCCAGTGGAAATACTGGGCTGATCCCATCAATAAAACAGTGATCACCTCATGGGACCCAGGAGACTTGAATTTCTTTATAGCTGCACTTGCCCTTTGCAACGGCATCCAAGCCCCCCGCCTGGCATCTGCTTGGTCCTGTCGCTCGCTGAATTCTGGAAGCCCTGAAAAGCTTCCCACAGGCCCCGGGATGGCCATAACCCCCCCACCAACCCTGCTTATTTTGTGCAATTGTGATCTGGCGGAGTTTGCCTCGTCTTCACAGCATAGCAGCTTCTCCTAGCTTTTTTCCTTTCGGTTTCTGCTTTTTACGTGTCATTTATTTTTAAATCCTCTATAAGCTGCCCATTGTTGTTGGCCTGTGGGCAGCCTCAGAAAATGGCTCAATAAATGCATTTAAAAATAGGTGAAGAAGTTGTGGAAGCTGCTTTTTTTCTTCCTAGGCTCAAAAATCCACAGAGAAGGTGGAACAAAGAGAAGAAGGACTGCAGAGACATCACCCTGTTAACTACGGTCTATGTACTGTCGAGACTTTGTCCTTCCCAAGGGTATCATGTGGTTGTGAAAACCAGAAAGGTTGAAAGAGGAGAAAATGATGCCCTGGAAGGTAGTGTTGGAGGAAAACCTGGGTCACACAAAAAAAGATAAAAATAATTTAATGCAAATGGTGGCACATAATCAAAGCAAAGCAAAAATTGGACTGCTCGCTGAATAGGACTAGTAACCAAGCTAAAACTTAAATATTGAGGGTAAAAACCTAAAAAAGCAACTCTTTGGCAAAAAAAAAAACAAAGGTAACTGAAAGATGCATAGATATTATCATCAATATTATGACTATGAGCTTAATAGAATTTCAAAAAGTAATTATACCCATATAAAATAATTACTTTTTGGAATTCCATTGAATCGATTCGTAGTTCAGGGATGAAATGAAGGGTCATTGGTACTTTCTGAGCTTACTTGTTTCCCTGAAGACGTTTCATTACCCTAAGTAACATCATCACTGTGTGCATATGTGTGTGTGTGTGTGTGCGTGTGTGTATTCATTCATTTTCTTATCAAGGCAGCTAAAAACCGTAATAGAGAACATCGGAGACATACCAAAAGGATTGTGTTCATACAACTTCCTTACCCAGCTCCAATTCCAAGCTGGATTAATGTTACCGTATTTTTGGAGTAGAAAATGCACCTTTCCCCCCCCCCCCCAAACAAGAGGGTGAAAATACAAATTTGGCTGACCGAAACTCTGCCCCTTTGCAAAAATAGACGTGCAGAGGGTTTGGGAGGCTTGCAAAATGCTCTTGAGGGCTGGGGAGGGGGAAAATGAGCAAAAAATGAGCCGCTTTTGCTCATTTGTGCCGCCCCCCCCCGGCCCCCAGAATCACTCTACAAGCCTCCCAAAACTCTGCATGCCCCCCCCTTTTTTTGTAAAAAACGAGGCTTGCAGAGGGTTTGGGAGGCCTGCAGAGTGCAAAAACTTTCTTTTAAATTTACCTCTTCAAAATCATGGTACGTCTTATACTCCAGTACATCTTATAGTCCAAAAAATATAGTAACTTTGGTCACTCCAGTCATTCAGTTATCAGCCTTGTACAGCACAGCACCTGATTCCTCCAGATGGATGACTCCTCACAACACTCAAAACAAGGAAATTACAATCAAATCAACTAAACGAAATAAAAAAATAGATTAAGAGAGAGAGAGAAACCAGATGGAAATGGAGACCTAGTTAAAGAGCCAGGTCTTCACAGCTCTTAGAACTCAGCATGCCTTGATTGGTTTATACCAAGTGTAAAAAAACCTCTCACGATAAAAGGTAAAAAAGGTTAATATGAATTTAAAAAGATTTCCCCTGTTCAGGTATGTCTGACTCTAGGGGGCGCTGCTGTAGGGGGCCGTTTCTTAGCCATGGGAGCCAGTGTTGTCCAAGGATACTTCCAAGGTTACATCAAGAGCAGCAGAGAATGCTGCTAGATTTCCAGCATAGTGGTGGTACCCATGTATCTACTTGCATTTCTGCATGCTTCCGAACTGCCAGGTGGGCAGGAGCTGGGACAGGTAGCAGGAGCTCAGCCTGTCGCACTACACTCAGGTCTTGAATTCGGGCAGTCAGCTGACAAGGTCAGCATCTTCAAACTACTGGGTCATCGTGTCCCCTGATATAAATTAGGCCATTAACCAAACCTAAGGAAAAAAGAAACGGTTATCTTCTGCCCAAAAGAAATGCCTTGCTGACCCTCTACTATTCATAGAATGGGCAAGAGAGAGATGGGCAAGAAACTGCAACACTCATGCTCAAAGCTTGCATTTGACACAGTGGTGGGTTTCAAAAATTTTTAGAACCTCTTGTATAGGTGTGGCCTGCTATGTGGGAGTGGCATGCTGGCCATGTGACTGGGTGGGAGTGGCTTTCCAGCCATGTGACCGGGTGGGAGTGACCAACTTGTAAAATGTGGTGAAACTCACTTAACAACGCTCTTGCTTAGCAACCAAAATGTTGGCTCAGAAACTCTGGCATTTGAAGCACGCAAGTCTTAAAGCTGTCAAGTGACAAGACCCTTGCACCCCCTAACCCTTTTCAAAAAAAAAAACTCCAGGGGTGTTCAAACTTGAGAGCTTTAAGACTTGTGGACTTCAACTCCCAGAATTCCTCCTCTCGCTCTTCATCTTGATGATGTGCGGACGGGCGGGGGGAGGGAGCTGGAACCGGTTCTAAACGGCACCGTAGATTTGTGGAACCTCTTCTATAGAAGAGCTTAGAACTGGCAGGAACCCCCCCCCCCTGATTTGACATATAATAGTCACTAGAATTTTTTTACATGGCTTCATAGTTCTGTTACAATAAATATCTGAGCTTTTGAGTTTTGGGAAATATATATTTGCACTCATTTGCCTTGTCAGCTGTCATATGACCGAGAGTGTGAATTTGGAAAATGGATGAATGCAGGAACCAGGTCAACCATATTTTGTGAACCCAGTTGTACAATTAAAACTTGTAATCATAATTACAGAATTACCATGCTGACCTCTATTTACTTGACTGCAGCTGACATTAAATTGAACCAAGTGCATTGATTCCATGCTTTTTTATTAACTCTCTCTAGCAAGCAATATCCAAGATAGCGACTCAGGTGAAACAATAGTAACATTAAAGCAGCAAGGCATTTTCCATTTTATCTATGTATAATTTATCAAAAATATAACAACGCCATCTAGATGGCTAAGCATCATGAAGAAAGTCCCCTGTCAACAATTTCTTTTAAGGAGCAAATTCTCTTAAAATTATTTTTATATGCTGCGAAAATCACTTTAACATTGAGATCTTTGAGTAGACTATATTCTAAGATATAACAACTTATTAGCAAATAATCTTTATTTTTCATCTCCCCGCTTCCCTTTTAAAAAGAGAATAATGAGTGGGGAGAAAAATCACAGCCTCATTGACCTGTTATGGCCTTATCCACTATGAACCTTGATTTTCTTTTAAAAGTAGTAGTTTTGCATTGAACATTACTGGTAATGTTCCTTGGTCACTGAAGAATCCAATCATGCATTAGAGTCCTGATCTGCATTGGGCCACAGCACATGTGTCAACAGTTTAATTATTCCCACAAACTGCTTTGATTCAAAATCCCTTCTTTCCCTGGATGGAAGCCTTAAAAATGGGGAAAGAACCTCCTTTGATGCTGTACTGTTTGATCCAAGGGGACGTTTAAAATATTAGTGGAGAAATTGGGTTTCATGTATGTGATGTCACACAGTTACCAAAAGGAGAGGAATTATCCGAAGATAAATAACAGATATCCAGAGAACCTAGAATTATGCATTCATAATTAATATATTGCCTTGGCTCATGCAAAATGTAGCTGCAATCAATCCCATTAAAAACGAATAGATTTAAGGTACTCCAGGTGACTTGGACTGGAACTCTTATAAACTTTGACTACTGATTATATGAACAGAAGGGGATGCAAGCTGCCATCCAAAACATCTATAGCAGGGGTGAAATTCAGCCGGTTCCATCTGGTTCAGGCGAACTGCTAGCAGTGGCAGTGGGAGGATCCGCCCATCCAATCAGATGTCATCACATCCTGCTTTGGATGCTCTGAGCATGTGCAGAAGGTTCTGTGCATGCACGGAGGTGGCGCATGCGAGCAAAGTGAGAGCGTGCGTGTTCACATTTGCAAACCAGTAGTGAAAGTAAGTTGATTTCACCCCTGATCTATAGTATATCTACTATAGTTTCCTATTGCTGGATTGGAAGAAGAATGATATAAAATTATGGCTCCTACTTATTTTAATAGGTCTGACCTGACCATTTTTTCCTAGATTTGATTTCAGCACAGATCAATAACGTACAAAATTCACCGGGATAACTGTATCCAATCGGGTCATAGTGTGTGTCAGACAGTTTCCTTCCATAATCACTAATGGAATAATAACTTCACAAAGAGGGTTTCAAGATGAAAGGCATGATAGAAATAATCTATGTCTTTATGACTTTATCACCCTTCCTAAAGATAGATAGGTTCATATTGATCAGAGACAAACTTCCAGATGCCCCACATTACGTTTCTCAAAGGGCGAGAGGGAAAACGTTATCCATTTTTCTAAACGCAAAATTCATGAGACTGGAAACAACATGATGGGAGCCTAAGCATTTTCTACTAGTATCTAATAAAATTCATTTGGACTACGCGACCGTATTTCAAATGCTGCTTACAGATTTTAAGAGCCTTCAGGGTCCAATACAAATCCTGAAGCCCGAAGTACTCTAATGTGTCAAAAGTACTAGAGAACAAATGTCTTCCAAGCATTTCAAACAATTCTTAGTGCATGGAATGTATAAAGGGGCATAATTCCCAGGTCTTTTCATAAATTCACATTGTCTTTTTTTTTCTTCTGCTGGTTCTGTTTTTATTTTTGCTTGTTTGAGCCAAGAAGAGAACTGGCGCTTTGTCAGGAAACATTTGAATTACTGCCACTTCATATGGCTGCCTTAATCAAGTCAAAAACAGGAGCTATGTATTCAGTGGAAACTTGTACTTGATAGCAAGTGCTTCACACTCGTTTTCGTTAAAAAAATATTTGTGAAAACACAGCCCTTCTTTCCTTCCCATTAGAAAGTAACACTGGGCTTTGAATGAACACAGGCATGTTCCAAACTAACATTTCCATTATAATATGACCACGACTGACTTGAATCAGTTTTACTGCTAAACTGGTTTGTGAAGGAATCACTTGATGAATACATAATCAACTACTTATTAGATGCCTTTGAACTTTCTGAAACTTACTGGAAAAATGCAATCAATATGTGAAGTCCTTTTTGGCCTCTGAGGAAACATTCCTTGATCTTTTGGAGAGGTATTCTTAAGGATTCGGATTTGGTTTCCTTTTATTATTCTTTCCACCACAGCTTAATATTGGAACAAAATCATATGGGATCTCAGAATTTTTGCTAACTGTATGTCAATCTGTTTCTCTATCTGGATAACTTTCTGAAAACTGAGCCCAACGGAGCCGTATTTTAAAGACAATCATACGGTGGAATGGTTAAGAATCTGGACTAGGAATGGGAGACGCAGCTTCTATTCCGCCCGCAACTATGAGAGGAGCCCAGTGGATCATGCTGGGCAAATCCCACTCTCGCTCAGCCCATTGATTCTGAGCAAAGTAAGAAGACAGAGCACCACATACGCCCGTCTAGAGGAGATGGTGCTGAAGAAAGAATCTAACAGCTATCACATAAAAGCCAGCTTGGCCCCCGGGAAGGGAGGACTGAGTCAAAGAACGCCTTGCCTCAATCCTTTTTTGTATGAGAGTCAAGGGAGAGAATCTCGGCCAGGTTTTCACGTTGCTGTTATATTTTTTAACAGTAAAGGAGACTTCCAGTAGTTCTAATCATGTTTGTTTCCTGACCTGGCAACCTAAAAGAGCTGATATCCACCTTGAACTCTTAAAAGATCAATATAAATCAAATAATTATTAATACAGTTAGTATAACAGGATAAACCAGCATGCTGGCCGAGGCATTCTAGGCACTGAAGTGCACACATGCTAAAGTTGCTGAGCTTGAAAAACCTTGAGAAATGCTGCTGACAGCTCCAGGCTGGGCCCACTTCCCTCTGGGTTGTATATGACCTCAAGTGACACGTGAAAGGTACGATGTCCTCCTGTGCCTCCCCCAAAGAATGAAGGAGCAGGAGAGGAAAATAGAAAGACATATGGAGGCCCGACATAATGCTTCAGTGCACAGGAGAAGCATCACTGTTAATAAAGTTGTTAGAAAGAATTCAAGAATGCCTTCTCTCTGCAAGTTCTCCTTAATTTTTTTAAGTAAAGAAACCAATTTGGTTTTTTAAAGAATCCAATTAATTCTGAAATCCTGTCTTTTGCTTATGCTTTAATGAACAACCTTAGCTCAAGGAGTTTTAAGTATTTTGCTTAGTCTGAGAGTGGCCTTAATCATGTGTTGCTAGAGGTGAAGCCCCTGTGCTAGATGACTGCTAAAGATTCCTGGGAAACTGAGGGGAGGCATCCTTTCAATCTCTACATGTAAGAGCTTCAAGGATGGATTTCTTCATATCCAAGACACAAATGGTGATAAATATTACATTTGTAATTGCTAGCAAGGGCTACTCTTCTGAAATGGAGGCGCAGATGCTATCATATTATCTCTCCATTAAACTCCCCTGCCTCTTTTTCAAAACTAACCTCCAGGCTTTGGAGAGTTGTATGAAGAGGAAAGGGTTGGAGTAAAGAGAGTGGATCCCAACTTGGACAATTCCTTTCCTTTTGTTGTTCAGGCAAAGCCACTCATTCCACAAGCCCATCTGAAAATATAGTATGTCTTTTGCTTTATGCATCATATTTTATTCTTTCTTATCAGCTTCCCATTTTACAGGCTCAACATCATTTCAATGCACCATGTAACTTCCAAACATTTTCACACAACTCCTGTTGCTATCCGCAGGGATGATTAAGCTTGGTCAATAATTTGGCCGAGGGGATATTTGATCTTTAAGGTTCCTCAGATTAACAAATTCTTGGTCTCAAGTGAGGTAAAGAAGTAAGTGTTTATTTCTCCCTCGGGGGTCAAAATCAAAGGTCCTTCATTCTTCTGACTACTTTGTAATACAGTAAGAACTCAAAGGAAACAAAGTTGTTGTTCACTTTGAGGTGATATCCAGAACCAAGTAAGGTAGTTCTCAACTTACGACCACGAATGAGCCCAACATTTCTGTTGGTAAGCAAGATATTTGTTAAGTGAATTTTACCCCATCTTAGGATCTTTCTTGCCATATCTGTGAAGTAAATCACTTTAGTTGTTAAGTTAATAATGCAGTTGTTAAGTGAATCTGGATTCCCCATTGACTTTGCTTGTCAGAAGGTTGCAAAGGTTGATCGCATGGCCCTGGGACACTGCAACGGTCATAAATATGAGTCAGTTGCCAAGTCTCTGCATTTTTAACACATTATCACGCGGATGCGGCAACAGTCATGAGAAAAACACTTAAGGTATAGGTCACTTTTCTAAGTGCCATTGTAACTTCAAAGTGTCATTAAATAAATTGTTGTAAGTAGAGGCCCTCTTGTATACCTTGAAAGAATCTAGAGACTTATAGGGGAAGTATAACAAATTGAAGATATCTCCAGAAAGCAGAGCTACTGACTATGACAAAGATCAAATAACTGGAGAGTAAATCGGTTCCTTGGAATTTCTCCAGATAAGGAGAAGACAAGAGATTGTCCATTTGTGATCTGAACAGCTGCTCCTTCCAAGGAGACCACAGGACAATTTTCTGCAGATTTGAATGCCAGGAGACAATGGGATCAGCCATCTTGTGGACACTAAATCCACAAACCTCACTTTCTAATCACTTTCAGAAATTCCCTGTCAACTATGTTAAAGCTATTTAGAGATTTTTGGAATTACAAGTTTGAAAAGTCTTGAAAAGTCTTCATTTCAACTCTGAACAACAGAAAAAAATAATTATAAGCTTAAGAACTTAAAAAAATTTGAAATGAATAACAACAAACTATTTGATCTAACAAAGTTATAACAGGGTTAAGGGTCCAAATTCCCTGAATTTGTAATGATGGCATTCACTGTAAGATTTTGGAATTAGCTATAAAAAAATAAATAGCTCCCCATGGGAAATAGAATTAATATAATAATTGATTTTTTTTCTCTCTCGCTACATATGAGAGAGCCCAAAAGTCAGAATGAGAAGGAACAGCAGCAGTAAAAACAGCTTGTATATGGAATCTCATACATACAGAAAGGTTATTTGTAAATGATATTTGTAACTGAATGAATGATTGATTGATTACATGCCATCAAGTCATTCTAGACGCTTAGCAACTACAAAAATAGATTTTCACTATGAAAATGAATGCAATATTGTGTAATACTATCAGTAATAATTTCCAGCAAATAAATAAACAAGGAAGTTTAAGAACTGGAATTTTAAACATTCCCTTTTTGATGACTTCTTCCTTGGTCTATAAGACAGTTTTATTTTCAAATTGCTTAGTAAATGTTTTTGAGAACTAGAATCGGATATACGGTACATATATAAAAATCAAGATCTTTGTGGAGTGCCTGATGTAATACAAGCTAAAAATAAATACTTGCCAAGATGAAGTATGTATTAGTTTCGGAGACAACAAATCTCACACTACAGATGTAAACATGCATTTTAGTTTCAGTGAAATACAAAGGGTGTATAATTACCCTTTCAGTTATTACTTGACAGTGAATTCTTTGGAGCAATTCAAAGGCCAAAGCATCAAAGAGGAAATATTAAATAAGAGCTGTCAGAAGTAGATTAGTCAAGGATGCCTCATCTCTTTTTCGTAATCTGTTAAATTCAGCAGCATCTGTGCTCTACTCCAAGAGCTGGAATATGAAATAAAATCATGTTCACACTCAACTACTTTACAGATTGTCAAGATTGGAGCTTGTTAGGAATAAAATATAAGGGTTGGGTTGGCAATATATAAATCATGTAACAATGCTATACCTGTTTCTTTAAATCATGCTGTAAAATGTGATTGGTTGCCGTTTTCCTCAATCGGTCATAAGAGGGAGCCAGAACGACTGTTAGCTCTCTGTTCATTGGGCTGATCTGATCTGAGTGCCTTGAGCTATTGTAAGTTTTGCAACTGTTAGCAAACTTTGAGTACCGAACTGATTATATGATACTGGACTATGTTATTTGGATTATCCTTTAACTGAAAGACGTTGATGACTGACTGTCTTATCCGTGTATGACTTGGACTGTTTGATGGACTCTGATACCTCTATTTCCACGAAAGTTAAAGCCTATTTAAACTGCAGTGTCTGTGTAGGCTGGCTTGTGTGTTCTCCAACACAACTCTCACAAGGCTTCTCTGAACGCACTCGCTCTCCCAACGGGGAGCTTATCTAACACTTGGTAGCAGAGGATGGTTTCATCCTATGTAATAACACAGGGAGAATTTCGTTCCCTATTGGTCCATATCAGGATGCAAACTGAGGATAGGTTTAGGCCAAGGAAGCTCACAACCTTCCCTTATGTAGTCGCAATATACTTGTATTATGCATATTGTGGCCTTTTGCATAGGGGAAGCTAAAGGCTCTCCGGGATCACATGACAAAACCTTTGGTTACCCAATCCCCATGGCTCTGGCTTCGTAATGTGGGAGGGCTGACAGGCTTTGCCCATTTCTGGGCCCAGGATGCACCACAATGTCTGTTACAGTCAATGGAAGTCATACATACATACATACAGGCTCAGATCTAGCACCGATGTAGCACAACTTCCTAACCAGCACAATGAAAGAGTCTCAATCATGAGGGTTTGTTCTCTGAGCTTGTGGGTTGGTTTCCGAACGTTTCGTTACCAGGATAGGTAACATCCTCAGCAGAATTTAGGAGGTCTCAGTGTTCCTCTGTTTATAAGAACTTTGTATGGCCAGTAGGTCTTGCGATGGTGAGGTCATATCAGGCGAGGTTCCCATCAGGTCAGGGTCTTGTGATGGGTCTTATGATGGGTCAAGTCCTGGTGGGACCCTCACCTGGGATGACCTCACCATCACAAGACCTACTGGCCCCCCGAAGGTCTTATAAACAGAAGAAACACTGACACCAACATCTCCCAAATGCTGCAGAAAATGTTACCCAGCCTGTTTACGAAACATTTGGAAACCAACCCACAAGCTTGGAGAACAGACTTTCATCCTCATCCTCATCCTTGAGCCAAAGATATTTGCCACTTATTGCACTCCCAATTATATCAATAGCAGACTATCTGCTGGACATCTTGACATCTGGCTTTCAACAAGGCTGAGCTATTCTAGGCATGACAGATATCCTGAATTAACAGCCCAAACTACTGTTGTGAGATATACAGCTTCCTGGATTCCAATTATGAAGAAGCACATAACTGGCACAGGGAAACTTCTGTGCTGTTCTTTCTTCTAAACTTGCATCAGCGTCAAAAAAAAATCTCAGAGGAATTAGCTTTTTTTATTAAAATTTCCACATCACCTGCGTTCAGAGACTTATACTAATCCATTTTCTTCCTCAGCCCTTCAAGGTAGTCAGACAAGAACCACCAACCTGTAGTACCAACACTACCTTTCTTGTAAGGTTACATTAACAGAATCTTGCAAGTCTTGAAAGACTTCTCTACTCCCCCCCCCCACCATTACTAGGGAGGGTCCTTTCTGATATGTCTGCCATGCCCCTATTTCCTTCTGGGGGCTCAGCTGCTCTTATCTGACCTTTGTCTGATCTGTGGCTCCTCCTTTGTTTCTCAAGAACATTGTCACAAATCATCAGTCTTGTTCCCGTTGACGAGAAATGTCCTAAGAAGGCACAGATAGCATGATATTAATGAATTAACAATTAATATATCTGGGCATTGACCAGGAGATTATAGAAAGACTTTGTGGAGCTTCATGTAGCCTCTTAATGAGGAAGAGAGGCAGATTTTTAATCTTTTAAGAACTTAAGGCGGTACACATGTAATATAGTTGGGTGAGGAGGAGCATTACCACCTCAAAATCACCGAGTTCTTCAGTCTTAATTCTGAATGGCTTGTTAAAAGCCAGCTTCCCACAGTTCTTTCCAACCGCAACCTTGCTAAGCATCTTAGCTTCTACCTGGCTACAACCAACTGCAGAACCATTAATGCAAATGTAAAATAGCCTTCCCTGTCTTAAGCCCTCCAGATGTTTTGGACTACAACTCTCTCACACCTGGTAGTTTTCCATGCTAGCTACAACTGATTGACACAAGGCTGGAAAGGCTTAGTTAGAGTCTGTTGCTAATGTTTTAGTGCAGGTAACATTTCTTTCTTTAATTCGTTTTTAATTAGTAGCATCTGTTTTGCTCACTTTACAGATGGGAACTTCAACCAGAGCTCACATCTTTTCCTCACAAGAGCCCTTTAGTGCTCTGGGTGGATTGTTCTTTTGAATTGGGCAGGGAGGAGAGTTCTAAGTGTACAGAATATATAGTCCGTTGCATCCTCCACTGTGGCGTTACTGTAAAAATAATGTTTCTTAATCCAATGGGATTTGGCCCCAAGTACAGGTATAATTGCTGAACTATAATGCACTCGGGGGTTTGCGGTGGGGTTTTTTTGGGGGGGGGGCTTAAATCATACTCTGCTCTGTGAACTGCCTTCCTTCCCATCATTTGCATTCACTCTTTAACAGTCATTATGCTAAATACATATCCCAAAATTTGCTTCTTACAAAGGTATGTCTGTTTCAAATGGACACTGCGGTCTCAACAGAGATTACTAATATTTCCCACTGATTCAGAACGGCTGGAACCGATGGTGATGAGAGAGGTAGAATTTAAAACAATACATAAGGCATCTGTCAAAAGAGTATCCAGTGACCGGCTTCTCAGCTATGCCTGTTGCTCTCAACCTCCTGGTTGACCGGCTCCTAGTACAGGTGGTCCTCAATTTACAACAGGCCATTTAGTGACTATTCAAAGGTACAAAGGTGCTTAGAAAAGCGATTTATGATCATTTTTATATTTACAACCATTCCAGTACCCCCCTGGTCACATGATCAACATCCAGGTGTTCAGCAATTGGTTCATACTTAGGATGCTTGCAGTGTCCCAATGGGTCACGTAATCCACTCTCACGACCTTCTGACAAGCAGCGTCAACGGGAAAGCCAGCTTCACCTCTAACAACTGGATTCCGAACTTAATAACTGCAATGATTCACTTAACAACTGTTGCAGGGAAGGTTATAAAGTGCGGCA
Organism: Thamnophis sirtalis; assembly: GCF_051295495.1. Classification (NCBI taxonomy): domain Eukaryota; kingdom Metazoa; phylum Chordata; class Lepidosauria; order Squamata; family Natricidae; genus Thamnophis; species Thamnophis sirtalis. Next base: position 70,350,255 of record NW_028261391.1, read on the forward strand.
AAGCTCACTGAACAATTATTTCACTTAGCAACATAAATGTTGGGCGTAACCTGAGGACTGGAGAAAAGTGAAACCGCTGTCACCGACAGAAATAGCATTTTCCTTATTCTGCCGCAAAGTCAAACCCTCCAGTGAACTGCATTTTCTCCTCCCCTCCCTTTGGCTCACTCAAAAGAAACAGATTGGGGTTCAGAAATACGCTGAGAGTCCACAGAGGGCGGGCTAAGAGCCATTAATTCCATTTATACACCAAGTGGGATGAGACCCAGCCAGGTTGTTAAGATGACAGATGTCCAACTTGTAAAATACTGAAATGTTAAGAGTTTGTTAGGAGGCATCATTTGGACATTATCCAGGCTAAACAAAAGGAGGGGGAAAGCAAATAGTATGGTCACACACACTGAGGGTTTATTTGGCTATAGTCTGAATAGATATTCTAAAACCAAAAGTTCCTGATTTTTCCCCATTCTCCATTGGATCCCTTCCTTAAAAATCAGGGTGTGAATGGCATTAAATTGCTAATTAGGCTATATCAACTTGAAAAACAAATAAAAGCTTGCTCTCTTGCTCTCTCTGTTCTCCCCATAGTTCCTTCCTAACACTTGATGTTTGGTAAAAGAAAACACTTTCCTATCTATAATGAACTGCAATGCTTGAAGAAACAAAAATAGACATTGTCTCTGAATCTATCGCGTGCTGATGCACCATAATTATGGCATAGTAAAACTTGAGGTGGCAGCAGTAAAAACACATCAACTGTACAGTTTTACACACTCTTCAAACTTAACTGTGGATACATATGGATGCAGGAGGTGAAACAATATGAAGACATTTTGATATATTTGTGGTTTAATTAGGGCATCTCATGATGAGAACCCTAAAAGTCATTCCATGCCTGACAGAGATAGGAAATTGGTTTCTTTTCGGGGGGGGGGTGTTGTTTTTACACTTTGCTTTTTTTCCTTACATTTTTTCCTCTTTTCCCCCCTTTTCTTCTAGCCGTTACCTTTTCTTCTTCTATTTAAAAAAAAAGTTTTTAAAAAAAGCACCCAAAGTCTCATATCTGCTCTGTAACTAGGCATTTTTCATATACTACGAACAAACCTGAAATACGTAGATCAGCGGTGCCCCCAATATTTCCGGCTCTGCGGACTGGCAGCAGCAGCAGCAGAGGGGGAGACGGGATGGTCTCGTGTGTGCGCTCGCCACCTGCGCAAACGGAGCTTTGCCACCCACTGCTGTTCATGTAGCCCAGTTCACAATGGGCTGTGGACTGGTGCCGATCGCAGACCAGGAGTTGGGGATCCCTGATTTAGACCATATCGGAAGGATTATGCGTGTCTATTCTGAATCTTTTTGTCGTTCCTTGCTCAAATTGACAGCTGTCTCTCCAAACAGAATTGAGAGATTCTATTACAGACAATTGGGATTTATGGCCATACCTTCCTTCCAGATTTTATTAACATTTCCTTGACCTCTGCAATGGAAAGCTCACTGCAATTTAGCCCATTTGTGTGAATGATACAATACCAGCACCAGTGTAAAGAGCATGTTCCTGGTTTGCCAACCCCCCCCCCCCAAAAAACGGAATAGTTTTTGAACTATTATCTCACGTAAGCCTACGATTAAAATGCTACACTACTCACATAAATCCAAGTAGACAATATATATGAGGTAGGTGTGGGGGGGTGGTGTAAAAAACCTGTTTATTTTGTTCTGCTGCCTTTGTGTCCTAAAGTACCTAACCAAACTGTTGGGCAGAAAAGTTTACAAAAGGGAAAAAATGTAATGATCCTTGAAGCAATGCTATATATGACATTGAGAGATGACTCGTGAAAGTTGCATTGCATTTCACTCCCCTTTGGGGGCTTCCTTAGATATTAAGTCTCTTTTTCAGATCCCAGCTCTAGCAAACCTTCCATCCGGCCTCAGAGCAAGGAGCAGGCTATATAAGTCTCCGTGTTAGAAAGGTCGTTTTGAAAAGAGAAAAGTGGGTGCCTTTCACTGCATTTAACTACTTTCATCCTATAATCCTGCAAGCTTTCGTTCTGGGGAGCAGCCCAAGAGCAAAGCAACACCTGGATCTCAAGATGTTGCCCATTTTTTCTTTCTTCAAGAGAGCAAAGTCGACTGTAGCACACGTTCTCCTCAAAATCATCAAATGCAAAACAGTAACCATAACACATTAATCATATGTGATCGGAAAAACAACTGAAATATTCCTGTCCCCGCTGCCTCTGGTGCGTTTTACAGGGTCTGCATGTCAGGGAGGCGGCTCCAGCACAGGGGCAGAAGGCCTTATTTGGACGCCAAAGGTTGCAGCTCCAACCCACGGCAGGTAAGGCTGGGAAAGCTTCTTGTCTGACAACCAATGCTGGCCAGTGACAGACTGAGCTAAACTAAGCATTAAATAGGATTCGCATGAAGAGGGGCTAAGCGTAGGGAGAGTTGCTGATTCTAGAATAACGGAGTACAAATTAAATTTAAAAAGGTGTAGTTGGAACCAGCTGCTGAAGGAGAGAAGGCCACAACTGAGGGGCAGAATCAAAAGACATTTCAGGTTACAGTCCATAGGAGCAAGAAAACCTTTTAGGTCAAATCTTTAGGTCTATATTTGTTATTTCCTAAGGAAAGAGGCAGGCGGCCTGGCAAGATTCTTGTAAACTGATAATCAGCAATAAACCAACCTGTAGGACCCATTCTCGGAGGTGTTCCGATTGCTTGAGACTGACAAAAACTGAGACTGTGTATCTAAAGTAATTGAGCAACTGTTGGACCTTAATTCCAGAAATGAAACATTACTCTAAAAACTATTATCTCACACGCGTTAAATTAAAAAGCTGTGATTACAAAAGACAGATTTTGAAATTAGACAAGTAAGAAAGGGACCTCAATACTAAACTGCTTGAGGCAGAAAAGTTTTTTTAGAGCAATATGGCTGCTAAAATCATCTGATGAGAATTTCAAACTTAATTTGTTAAAACTTTACTGATGTAGTCAATATTCTTTCTTCAACCTCTAAACTTTACGCCATATATTAGCAAGGAAATACAGTCTGGCCCCTTAATAATCCAGCAAAACATCCCAATAGTTTTATTTAAAAAAAAAATGAAATTATCAACAAATTGGGTCAGAGGACAAAATTCTTTTTTCTAATTCTGCCTGGATCAAATACAGAAAATTCATCAACCGGTAATTCAAAATGCTATTTTGAAAAATATTTTACTACTCTTGGCAGTTGCTTGCACATAGAGGTTTTTTTTTAATGTTCTAAATAACTATTTCTATCAAAACCCTCAGCAAGCTGAGGACATCAGTGATGTATGACTGGTTTTCTCAGTGCTACTTAACACGGAAATGGATTTACACTACTAAAGAGGTGAAGAAGAGCAAAAAGGTAGAAAAGATTCAAGACAAATCCTACTCCTAGAAAACCAGAGTAGAATTATATATGATGTACACAAGATGCATTTTGCATGAAGGCGCCAGGAAGTCCCGATTTGACTGGGAAACAAATTCCCAGACATTTATTTAGGGATGTGAGGCCCCCTACTCAGGATGGCAGCCCTTTCCTCAATATGCAACTCAGCTGGAACAACCGTGCAGAAATTAGCTATTAGCACCGTAAGAAGAAGAAGAAGAAGAGGCGCCCGGGAAAGGATCCTTTTCCTCAGCGGAGCCTGTAGCGTAAAAGAGGCTCCTGGTTTCTTCCGAGCGGGCGGAGAGGGGCTAATCCCCGTTGGTAAAACGGTCTCCGTAGCGCATTAGTAAACCTCGTAGCCTAATAAATCCTCATTATAAACCCTCCCCAGCTCTGCTAAGCCCCTGCTCAGCTCCAAATCCTCTTCGGGTCAAAGCCGAACCGCCCAAAGCCAAAGCACGTTCGAGGGAAGATCGCGCGTGTCACTTTCTCGAGCGTTGGCGAAATGGGGATCTCGGGAGGGGGGGAGGGGGGGTCCTCGTTCTACATCTGCGACCTCCCCTCCCCCCCAAAAGTTGCTGGGAAAATCGTGAGGCCCCTAAGCGAAGCCCAGAGTTTGCTCTCCTCCCCAGAAGAAGAAGAAGAAGAAACGGAGTCTTCTCCTGGCCCCCCTCCCTCCTCAGCCTCTTCGCCGCCGCCACTGATTTCCTCACTTCCAAACACCCCCCCACGCCCCCCACGCCCAGAGCGGCTACTAGAGTTTGCCCGGAGCACTTTGCTAAGTTGCGGGGAGGGTGGCGCTTCCTTCCCCGGGGGGACACAGGGGGCAGCTGGGGAAGCCCCCCCCCCGACCCGCTCTCCCCTTCCCATCCCACCAACCCGACCTAGAAAGGGCCGGGGCTGCGCGGGAAGTCAAACGACGACCACCACCGCCGCAGCCACCCCGGGACGGCGCACTCACCGTCCTCCTTCTCGTCGAAGACGGGTCTTCTGGAAGCCGAGGAAGAGGCGCTGGCTCCCATCCTCTTCTTCCACTTGCTCCACTGAAACATTGGCGGAGGAGGAGGAGGCGAATTGGCATCCCCCAAAGAGTCCGCAAGAGAGCGGGGCGAGCCGGGCTCGGCGACCACGGCAAGCGGGAGAGCCGGAACCCCCTTCAAGATGGATCTCGCCGCGGGTTACGCGTGTTCGCGCGCCGGTGTGTAAACGTGTCTGGAGTGGCCCCTTCGGGCTCCACTCGCCCGCTTTTGTCTCGCTCGCTCCGCACGGCGCTGGAGCTGCAGCTGCCCAAGCCTTGCTCTGTTGGGGACCCCCTTCTTCTTCTCCCTTCTCCGCTCTCTGGAAAGGGGGGCCGGCGCGGGAGAGCCTCCTCCGAGGAGCCCCGCCAAGAGCCTCGACGAGCGAGCAAGGAAAAAGCCCAAAGCACGCTGGCTTTCTTCTTCCCTGGGATCCTCCTTTCTCCCCTTCTCTCCTCTCCCCCAAGCGCCTCCCAAGCTTCGGTCTCTCCGCGCTAGACGGGGGCGACGCCGCGGGAGACACCCGGCGTTCCCCCAAAGCGAGCTGGAAAAGCCGGGATTTGTAGGGGGGCGGCGGAGCGGAGCGGGGGGGGGGGCGTTTCGAGCTCCTTGGGCTCCGAAGCCGGCTGCCTTAAAGTGAACGCTGCGAGTCGCAGCGCCTCCGTCCGTGGCTAGATGGCGCTCGAGGCGCGCGAACGCAGCCTTTACCTTTCACCTCCTGAGACCATCGAGATGCCGCTTGTTGGGCAAAGGGAGGAGGAGGAGGAGGAGCAGAAGATGCTCCGCTGTGCGGAAAGACCGGCTCTCCCGACCGCCTCTCGGGCTGGGTGGGCTCCAGAGCGGACACTTGGCGTGACAAATTATGCGTATCTGATGCGATGCAATGTGTGCAGCAGGACGCAGCAGCGAAAGGAAGGGGGGCGCTCTCACCTCTTATTAATGACTCTTTGTTCTCCTTTAAGGGACCCCCCGTGGCTGCCTTAGGAGCCCCGTTCATTATTTTGTGGAATGCTTTAAAATCAAGGATTTTAGACGCGTCCGGACACGACGCCTCTGATGCCTCTGGATCTCCGGTCCACCGGAGAACAATAGGAGGACCCTGCAAAGGCGTTTTTCTCTCGACCTCCCACTGCACGTGGGTGGTCATTGTAAAAAGAGACCATTGGGTGAGAGGGGGCTGATCCGGTGGTGTGTGATTCAGAACACACGACTGGTGTCAAAATAGGCTTTTATTGTTCTTGCTGTTATTAAAAAAGAAAGTGTATTTTCTATGATACGGCTACTGTTAATAATTTGGAAAGGAGAAAAATCATGGTTGGATTTCCTTTTGACTCCTCCTGTTTTACTGTACGGGTCGTCCGTGACCACCTTAGTGACCATTTGAAGTTACAAGGGCACTGAAAAAAAGTGACTTATGACTCTTTTTCACGGGACTGTTGCAACATCCCCAAAGTCATGATCAAAATTCAGATGCTTGGCAATTGGTTCAGATTTATGACAGCTGCAATGTCCGGGGTCATGTGATCACCTTTTGCGACCTTCTGACAAGCAAAGACCACGGAGGAGCCAGATTCACTTAAGAACTGCGTTACTAATTTGACAATTGCAGTGATTTGCTTAACAAATGTGGCAAGAAAAGTCATAAAATGGGGCAAAACTCACTTAACAAATTTCTCACTAAGCAATACAAATTTCGGGCTCAATTGTGGTCATAAGTCGGGGACTACCTGTATTTTAGCTTTGCCTTCAACTCAGTCTTAACTTCTTGTAATTGCCTGGCTGTTTTCTTGGCAAACTTTTCAGAAATCGCTTGTGCCTTTTCCCTGAGAGAGACGGACCGGCCCAAAGTCCCCCAGCTGGCTTCCTGCCTAAGGAAGAACCTGGACTTACAGTCTGGTCAAGCTTCTGGTTAAGAGTCCTTAAGCACTGCTGCAAATGGGCTTTTCCAGTCAACTGAACATGCCGCCCTTTCCAAAGAGCTATCAGAAGCAACAGGGAATGACCGGTAACCTGACCGGGCCTGTTGTCCTGATTAATTGCTCTCCAAATACAGTGTGGTGGCCTTGATAGCACGGGCCGCCACAAGGCCTTTTGTATGCTAACTCCCTATGGCTGTCATTAGCTCCATCAAGTTGAGCAGCATCTCTGCCTAATCTTACAGCTCTTTTAATTTCCATCCCAGAAAGTGGTATCAGACAGGAACTCCATAGTGCAGGGGTGTCAAACTCAAGGCCCGCAGGGTGGATCCGGTCCATGGGCTACTTGGATCTAGCCTGCAGGGCTGCCCTGGAAGCAGCAAAACTCCGGCTCGTGATGCCTCTGCCGGGGGCCCTCCCAAGCTCTGTTTTCACCGGCAGAGCCCTCGGGCCACCACAGGGTCCTCTGACACAAGTGACGTTGAGCTGGCCACACTCACCCAGCCCCCCCCCACACACACACAACCCTGATGCGGCCCTCAATGAAATCAAGTATGACGCCCGGCCATAGAGATATTAAAATGGCAGGCCATTGTCACTCGCTTCAGCTCAGAATACAGTAGCTCTAGCTCCCAAGGGAGCTTTCTAGAATAGCTTCCCTAATCTGGGACCCCTCCAAATTCATTGGGACTACAACTCCCAGAATCCCCTAGTAGTCAGCATAGAATTCCGAAAGTTGCAGTCTTTCAAAGTAATTCAGAGAGACAATGAGACAAGAGAATGAAGAAGTCTTATCAGAAAACATTTTGTCCAAATTTTGAGTTTGTCCTTAACCAAAAACTTGTATTATGGATAGTCCTCATTTACTGACTGCTCATTCAGCGATCTTTGAACAATGTGACCCCTCCCCAATTCCTAATCACAGTTCATCTAATAATATTAGAGTACTCCAAACTTTATCTAGTTAAGTTCTATCATTTGTTTTAAGTATTAAAGAGTTTTTAAGTCTGTATATGACAACATGTTTCAAAGTTTAAAGTGAAAGCCAATTTTTATTTTTTAAATCTAACAATTTAATGTCACCTGAATTTCAAATTACTCTTGCAATTATTTGGATAGTTGTGTTTTCCAAAAGGTTGTGTTATTTCTAATTAGCTCTGCTAATCAAATCACAGTCAATTTCTTCCTTTTCTCTAACTGATTCATTAAATTGCATGCTGTTGTGGGGGGGAATTCTGAAGGAAATTTTTATAAAGGTCTTCAGTGTAATACGTGCCCTGCCTTTCTTTACTATATATCTTTATTTAGCATTTTTTATATTCTTAAAATATGAAATTATATCAATTGATTCATAATTTCACCAAAGTTTTAGAAAGTCATATGTGATACGGCCCTTTTTTTACAAAAAGATAAATGATCCTCATTTCAAATGAACAAATTATTCTGCAGGAATAAGGTTAGGAAATTAACATTTTAAGCCTTACGAGATAAGCCAAGTGGTAATATGTGGCTAAGGAAAAGTCCTTTTATGCAACATGGTGCTATCCAAGAAACAGAATGCTTTTTGTGCCAGAAAGTCATATTATTTATAGACTCTGCTAGTCTCAAAATAAATATTCAAATATTGTATACAATAATGCATATATCAATGACAATTACAAAATATTGGGCAATGTTCTTCAGATCATTTTACAGATTAAGAATAAAAAATATTGCAGAGCTGTGGTTGAAAATGCTAATAAACCTTTCTAGTGACAGATTGAATAAAAATTGATCCGTATATCTCTGTCACCAGGCTAATCCTAAATAAATTTACTGAGAAGCAATTCTCCAGACTTTAAAAGTGCAGGAGTCTGTAGCTTTGAAACATTTATTAAGTTAGGTCAACTGTTGAACCATTAGTACTTAAACAAAAGTATGGAATTATTAATACAATAAATTCTAAAAGGATAGCTATATTTCTTTGTTGCAGCGATACACCCCAAATCTATTTGGCCTCCTAAAGTAGCAACAAATTCATTGCACTGCAAGCATTAATTAATTTCATTTTTCAGATGCTTGCACTGCTGCCCTTAGTTAGATATTTATATATTTTTATAAGAATATTATGAAACTCAAAGGTCATGAAATGCAAGAATCAACAATGGGTCAAGATTTTGAAAGAGCTTCTGACTAGAACAACAGTAATTAAAGATAATGCTATGTGTCTTATAATCCTCAAACTAACATTCACTGTATGAAAGGAAGACAAAATAGACTCATAATATCATTTGTCGAAAATGACTACAAAAACCGCTTTTATTATAAAGACATATTGGTGTTCCTTCAGTTCAAGCATACAAAGATTATACTTCTAAAAACCTCAAATTTCTATTGAATATAAAAATAACATTTCATGAATGTATAGTTTCATTGATGAAAACTAATACGGTTGATAGATTTAGGTTATCAAGAAATGCGTTTCTTCAGTAGTTTGTGTTGTATATCAGTTGTAAAGTTATCAAGGAATTTGTTCCCATTAAAGTTAGCGAAGTTATGTTATGCATCCTTGGTTTCATTGTGAAGAGAGACATCTGGCAATCCTCTCGTGTTTCCAGATGAATTCTGGTTTGCAGAGGGAATTTAGCGGATTTAGGATATGATGACTATTCATTTCTTTGTGACCACAGAGCCCCACATTACACTTTGCTGGAGGGAATGAAATTTTATCTTGGCAGAATGAGTTGCTTTAATTGGTTGCTCCCTTGCAAGATGCCAAGAGCAGACCTATTTTTGTTCCTGAAGAGCTGCCGTATAAGATTTTGAAAAGTTTGAGATTTGAGAGAGTGAATAAAAACTGTCAGTTAAAGAAAGCAGGCAGTCCAATAATTTCCATAACAGTTACTCAATGACAGCTTTGAGTCAATCAATAAGAATACAGCTGGAAAGGACCTTGGAGATCTTCTAGTCCAACTGCTTACTCAAGCAGGAGACCCCATACCACTTCAGACAAAGTGTCAGGGCTGCTTCACTTAATATCCAAGAAAGAAACCACTCAACTCCATTTTGCAGAATTAAGAGTACTTTTACTGGTTATAAGTAAATAGAAGCTAAGCAAAGCTGGATCTGAGATAAAAGCGTGCGGAATCATTAGATATCAATGCATGACCCATTCCCCTCCCCTTGGTTACCCCAGCCCATAGTCCAATCCAATTTCTCCACAGGTGTCAGGTGGGAGACATCTTCAAAAACCATCATCAGGTTGGTATGCCGGACAGTTGGCCTTGGCGGGAAACTCCTCTCCCCGCTACATGCGCAGTGAGAACAACTCCCTTCTTACAGTCCCTCCTGTACAGAATATTTCCCACACCCAAATACCAAATGCCCCCCCCCCTCCTCCCGCGTTTCAATGGCAGCCGAAAAGCAAGCAGCAAAACAGAGGCCGACACAAAGGGCTTGCTTCTCTTCTTAAAAATGCCCAATGATGAGGAGTCCAGAGAATGAAGAACATGGCTTTTCATTGCTCTCTAGCCCAGGGTGGCAGAGTTAAAAGTCTCTAAATCAGTCCTACCATAATCATAGTAATAGTTATTTATTATAATCATGATTTCACTGGGCTTCATCCTGTTTTGGTGTTCCATTCCATCTCTACCAACTGGTTTATATTGTAAAAAAATCCATTGGAATAAGATCTTTGTTGACATTTTATCCTTTTCTATTATATATATATATATATATATGTATATATATATATATATATATATATATATATATATATATATATATATATATATATATATATATATATATATATATATATATATATATATATATATATATATATATATATATTTGAAGTCCTATTGATAATGAATGAAAAAAGGAGTGTAACTGTAATGATGAAGAAATTGTGATAAAAGTAGAGATCTGTGAATCAAGGTGAACTCTGATGCCTTCATGAACACAATTACATACCAGAGGTGTTGTCACATTGAGTTCTCCTTTTCCCTCTTCCCCCTCCCTGCCCAGATGTTCCCCAATGGTTTACCTCCAAATATCAGCAAGATCCGAACCTATTGGGTCTCCAAACCTGAATCAGATTGGTTCTACCCTCCACCGCTACATTGCCACTTGCTGAGGAAGTGACAGTAATAAACTATCAATGGTATAAAGAGTCCTCTTTTTACCCTTGGCAATCTATTGTAGAGCAGACTGATTATTTCTAATTTTGACTTTGCGTGACTGCATTCAAAGATGGGTGGGTAATTTATGCTTTCAAAGTAAATAACAAAATTTAGCATATCCTCTGTATTTAGTTACAGTTAGCTATTTGCATTTTGCCATTTAATAGGATGGAGATGCCTAGGATGGCCTATTTCATTAACGTCTAGGTGTAACATTCAGACAATTTCAATATTATTTTTGGCAGAGAATGCCAAAAATCTATTTTCTCTGGTATACTGAATGACCCTTCAAATTATGCCTCTTCACTAAAAAGCTCATATTTTCCGTGGATGTTCATCTTACATTTAGTGATACATTTAATTCAGTGGTATCAATGTGACATTTGAAAAGAACATCTACTGTTAGGTTAATGATATGTTAGTGAAACTGAATAGATTCAAAATCATGGAAAATCTGGGATCAGCTTCACTTTCAGGAGAAGATGGGTTTGTAGGGAAGATCCTCTTTGAAACACTCTTAGTGAGTTTTATGTATTTGTATGTTAAATTTATTTGTTGCCCATCTTCTTGCTGTGGAGTTACTCTGGGCGGCTTACAACAGTAAAACGGAAAAAATAATACATGTAAATATAACAATATAAAGCAATGAAACAATAAAAATAAATAAGGAAAGTAAAATAAGGTGAAAGATGGGCAGAGAGGGAGTAGAAAGCGCAGGGAGAGGCAGGATCGGCTGGTTAGTCCAGGAGTCACCTATCCGGGGGTCTCCTATTGAATCCCTAAAGCCAACTGGCAGAGCCACCTCTTCTTCAGACCCTTGCAAAAGACCAAGAGGGGGGGGCAAATGTCACACAAGAGGGCAGCATGTTCCAGGGCGGGCAGTGTCACAGCAGCCATTTTCCTACTAAGCCCTGCTAGCCAGAGTTCCTTGACAGACGGGCTCTGCCAGCATGAGAAGGGTGGGCTTGTTTAGCAGGAAGAGGCAGCTCATCAAGTCATCTGGACCCAGGCCCTATAGAGGGGCTTTGAAAGTTTCTAACCAACCCCTTGAACTGCATCCAGAAGCAAATCAGCCGCCAGTGCACCTCACAAAGCTGTGGTGCTTCATGGCCCCTTCCAGGGGCTCCAAAAACTGCTTATGCTGCTGCACTTTGTAGTGGTTGAGGTGTCTGAATGCGTCTCACGGGTGGCCCCGGGTAAAATGCCTTGCAGTAATACAGAGGACAGACGACCAGGGCTTGAGTGGCCGAGCGTGGAGAGTCCTGGTCTAGGGAAGGCTGCAGCTGGTGCACAAACCAGAGCTGTGCAAAAGGTCTCTCCTAGCCACACAAGCACCACCTTTAAGCAGGTGGCAAAGTCCAAGAGGGCCCCTCAACTGCAGACTGGACCGGGACAAGGGCTAAGGTAACTCCAGATCTAGAACGACAGGTGTCAAAAGATATACGGATCTTGAAGCTCTGTGCAGTTAAGGCCACTTGGTCTTGCCAGGGTTCACTCGTAGCCCATTTATTACTGATTTCTTATATTGTTCTGTCCCCCCAAAACCTCAGAGTTTATGCATGGGGTTTACACTGGAGGCTAAGGTGATGACCGCCCAAAAGAGGCAGCGGCAGATAGATTCACCTCCAAGGACCCAACGACAGCCTTGGCCTTCCAGAGGCCTCTGCTCTGGGCCAAAACGATGCAAAGTGCACCTTGCATCTTACGATTACAAGCTCTGCCCCTTTGGACCTGCATTCCAAGACCACCACATGGAGACTGTCAAGAGAATTTGTTTTGCAGTTCTGCAACATACATTTCATCACTTGCTTCCCCCCCCACCCCCCACCCTTAGTGGACACCCATCTTTGTATGATATAATTAGCACAAACATCCCATTTCGCATTTCAGACACAATTTATCAAGAGCAACCAGGTTGGTGGACACCTAGTTTCAAATAGTCATGTTACATTTTTTCCTCTTAAAAGATGTTCTGCTTTTCGGTAGCAAAACAATGCTTATTCCATGTTATCTGGCAGAAACAAACAGAGTTTTAATCTCTGATCAGAAATCCATGTTACCATAGATTAAAATGTAAAACCACACATTTAGAGTTATTTGGGGGAGAGTGCTGTTTCTGTTGTCATTCTAACACAGGGGTGTCAGACTTGTGTCGTTATGGGGGCGTCATGTGATGTATTGGGACTTCCCCCTCCCCCCTCGCTAAACAGGCAGGAGGTGGTGGAGTCAGCACATATGACGCACCCGCCCTGTGGGCCGCAACTTTGACACCCTTGTTCTAACACATCTGGAATATGAAAGCCATTGCCAAGCAGGAGAGAGGTAGCTATGTGCTTCACAACTGAAGTAATAAAACACATGGCAATTTGACCATTGATTGTGTTCTAAAAACATACAACTATGATCTAATATTGTCCAACTGCTTTGCTACCTGAAGGGGGAGAGTTCTTACTATTACTTTATCAGACGGCTTTAAAAAGGTATCAGATTGTGATTCTGTCCAAATACTGTGGAAACTCTGACCCTGGCGGAGGGTCCCCCGAGAGACCCAATAGGAGGGTGGGGCTCATGGGACAGAGTTCGCCCAGGACGAAGCGGTGGCCGGTTTTAGTACAGGCAGTTTCAACTTACGACCACAACTGAGCCCACAATTTTTGTGGTTAAGTGAAACATTTGTTAAGTGAGTTCTGCCCCATTTTACGACTTTTCTTGCCAGTATAGTTAGGTGAATCACTGCAGTTGGAAAACTAATAACCCGGTTGTTAAGTGAATCTGGCTTCCCAATTGACTTCGCTTCTCAGGCTGCAAGAGCGGATCGCACGATGACTCCGGGACACTGCAACCGTCACAAATACGAGCCAGTGGCCAAGCATTGGGATTTCGATTGCATGGTCCCTGGGAGGATGCTGCTGCTGCAAAGGTTGTAACTATGGAAAACAGAAGCCACGTTTCTCAGGAGGGCTGTTGTAACTCAACTGCCCTTATTTCAAAATCAGGCTGGTGCCAAAACAGGCCAGGTAAGGAAGGAGAGAAGAACCGCAGCAGAGACTCGAGGGGGATGGTTGCCTCTTCCAATTAAAAAGCACGCGGGGCCTAGGGAAGGACGTGGGTTGCTTTCTGAGCTGCCAGAGACTTTGGCTTTCTGCAGATTTCCCTATTTTAAACCTGCGCCTAAAATAAAGCGGAGCGCGGGAGGGGGAGGAGGAGGAGGAGGAGGAGGAAGGGGGCATGTGAGGTTACGAGGAGGAGGAGGCAGCACTGGGGAGGGGGGGTTGGGGGGGGGTCCGAGGCGACAGACGGTGGGCGAGGCCGGGACGACGATCTAAAAGGAGGGGCAGCCCCCGCCTCTCCCCCTCCCCTCCTGCCCTGTTTTCCCCGAGAAAGCGAGCAGGCGGGGACCCCCCCCCCTCCGTGCAAAACGCAGAAGCCCCCGAGAGCCCCCCCCCCAGCCGCCGCCCCCTCCCTCCCTCCCTCCCCCTCCCTCTCCCGGGGCCGGAGCGCGGCCTGCCCCGCCGCCTCCCAGCCGCTTGAGGAGGGTTACTATGGCGACCGGTGGGGGGGGGGCAGCTGCTCCCTGCGGCCCGCCTGTTCCCTTCGGGCCACGGCATAAAGAAAGGGCGGAAAGGCCGGCGCCGATATAGGCCGCGGCTGGGAGGCCGGTGGGGGGGCTACAGAGCAGCGGACCTCCCCAAAACAGCCGCCCCTTCCCCGCGCCGCTCGGCGGAGTAAGTGTCGAGGCAGCAGGAGGAACGGGGGCTGAGGGCGGCGAGGGAGCCCAAGAGAAGCCTCGGGGGAAAAAGACTCGCTGCTGCCTTATTCTACCTGGCGGCGAAGGTACCAACCCCAGGGGACGCCGAAGGTGGAAAAGCCGAGGAGAGAGAGAGGGACCGTCGCCTTCCTCTCCGGGCTCTGCCGTCGACGCTGCAGCGGGGAGAGTTCTCTCAGGAGAGGGAGAGAGCTACGTCCAACCTGGGGGAAGCTTAACTCCCCAGGGAAAAAGAAAAACGGGATTTGCCTCACAGAAGCACCGCAGGCGGTTCCATTGGGCGGCTGCGGGAGAGCCGTCGGAGGGGAGCAGCAGCAGCAGAAGCGGCCAAGAATTAGGCGGAATCGTGGAGGGGGCAGAAAGGGCCTCCGCGGGTGCCTGGCTGAGAGGCCGGGGAGGGAGAGGGGTTGGGGGCCCGCCCAGGTTCCCCAGGCGGCCCCTGGGTCGCCTTGGAGGTGAAGAAAAGGGGGCAGGAAGCAGGCGACACGCGGGACAGAATCTCCTAGAAAAAACACATCGGTTGCCAAGGAATTGTGGCCAGGAGGAGGCTGCACACAGATATCCACGCAGGATAGAACACACACACACACACACCTATATGTGTGTGTGTTATGTATGCATACATGTGTCTGTGTGTGTGTGTGTGTGTGTGTGATATGTATTTTCTTTTTTGCCTGTGTTCTTTCAGTTCAGTTTCTTATCCTTGGCAAAGGGCCTGAGGGACTATGTCTCACTTTGAGCTTTCAACTGCCAAACTTCCAGAAACTTTCTGGCTGGCCGTTGTCTCCTCCTCAGGGCCGAGGAAGAAGGGCTGGCTGGAGGTCACCCACTGGTTTGTGCCTAAGGCAGGGCTAGAACTTATGGCGCCCAGAGTTTCAAAGCATGATAAAACCTAATCTATTCTTTCATGTTTCCCAAGAATTCTGGAAATGGGCCAGTGATCCCTTAGCTGATTGCTTTAAAGCCTGTTAGTGAAAGTAAAAAAACCTAAGAAACTGTTGCTCTTGTTATCTGCTTCCAAGCCTCATGAGAAAGCTCCGAAGGAAAGATAGGGCCAGGAAAACAGAAACGGGGGATCTGATAATACGTAGGGCACCTATCCTGTATATATTTTCTAGGTCCGGGAAAAGGAAGACTGGCTCTGTCGTATCTTTTCTATCTACTCTTCAAATGCACAATACGAGAGCTGATCATAGTGCATGAATGCACTATGGTAGCAGGAGATAGTGGTAGATAGATATCCAGCACCGAAGATTTATTTATGTGAAATAAAAAATCATAAATAAACTTGAAGAGTATAGACTTGAGTTTTTCTTATGAGTCATTAGAAGGAGGACTGCTGTCAATTTTATCTTTTATACTCATAACATCCTATTGCTGGGAGTAAAACTAGAAAAACAAATGTAAGTTAAGTGACTGAGGTAATGAATTTTATTATAGAACATGCATGATAGGAAAAGACACTTTGAGTGGGTGGAATGAAGAAAAAAATGATGCTTCTATGATGGAAGCGCTTGAAAAACAGCAATGCTCTTGAGAGTTCAGAAGTAGAGACTAAAGGAAATAGTTTTTACATGGATGGCAAGAAGGCTATGATAGGATTGTCCTTGTTTAGTGACTGCCTTCTACATGGACTGTTCACAATTATGATGCTGATGAAAAAGTAATGTTATCAATCCTAACATTTATGACCTTAGCAGGTCTATAAAGCAAATAAAAACTGAAGTAAGACCATACTGTAAGTATACTTTCAGTTACCAACTACTTTGCTTAACGATTGAGTTGCCAATCCCAATTGTGGCCACTAAACAATGACTACTTTCAGTCTATATCATAAAAGATAAGCTACAGGGGGAAAAAACTATTGTTTCCTTAGAAATGTAGAGTTCTGTTGAAGTTCAATGGGGTACACAATAGGGTTATTTTCTATTGAGGTTTGGAGCTGAAACTAGAACTACATTTGCAACTGTCAGCCTCACTTTGGATACTTTTATTGGAAAAACAACAATTATTAATTTGATTAGGTGCCACCAGCTTGTTGCAAATTTTCTCCCTAGTCCTTCAGGTCTTCCAATGGTGCCTTCATTGCCACTGTAACTGAGTCCATTTACCTTGGCTATTTCTCATTTTCTCTTTCCTCCTCCTCCTTCTTCCAGCATTAGAGCCTTCTCTGGAGAGCTAGTTCTTTGCATACTGTGTTCGAAGTAGGATAATTTGACATTTGGTCACCTGTTACTCAAAAGAGACTATTTTGTATATGTTCTTCGCTGTCCGTGGTATTCTCAGGAACCTTATCCAGCATAGTTGCAGCGTTCCTGCATGAACAAAATTGCCCCGTCTGCATTGCTACTGTCCTTTGGCTGCCTGTCTACCTGCTGCTGTCAGCGACCCCCATCACCCAGCCCAGCCCCCAGTCAGGCCGTCTTCTCTCATGCCATCTAACCTTTCAGGGGTGCAGCTTCTCTTGCATGCCAGTCAGGGCCTCCACTTGTGCGATGACCAGGCCCTCCATTCAGACCCACTCTGGGCCCTTGTTCATACGCCAGCCAAGGCTTTCTTCCACATGCGGTTGCAAAAGAAGGCTTAAATTAGAAGGAGGTGCTGACTAGCGTGTAGAGGCCCTAGGGGTTCCCTGCCCTTGGTCCACGGACTGGCACTGATCCATAGCATGCCAGAAACTGGGCCATGCAAACAAGGGAAGCCCCCTCCGCTGAATGCAGGCAACACATGAAACCACACTCCCTCCGGTCCAATTTTTTGACAACTAATTTGTAAGCTCCACAAATAATCCAAACGAGATTATAGGGTTTTTTTTTTTGTCTTTTGTTGTGAAGGGCTAGTGATATTAACAATATTAGAAAGCAATTATCAGTGTTCTCCAGTATTGCAGTATTATAACTAACACTAATTGTAAAGCAAAGTAGATATTATTTATTTAAGAAAAAGTTACTCTACTAATATTAAATTCATTTATAAACAATTATTTATATTGTTGATTTACGCATATTCTTTTTGTTATTTTTCAGTTTATTATCTTTGAATACAGAGCTGCTAGACTTTCTGGCTTTATCAACGTTAACTAACAAATGGAAGAGAAGTGGTATTATACAGAAAACAATGGCAGTGGAGATAACCGTCAAAATACTCAAAGGCGGAGTGATTCAGTTTCTAGTTCATCAAGGCGCATCCACCGAGCTCTTGAAAAACTGGTATCTAATTCAGCGGTCTCTCTGGATCTAAGTCGAAAAGATCTACAACATCTTACTGCAGAAATATATAGATTATTTAACCTTAGAGTAAGTCTTTCACTGTTAACATACCTAATTAAAGGATAGCTGAAAAAAATAGATGCTTTCCCACTTGAGATTCCCACTATATACAAATTACATTTTAAGATTACTATATCCTTGATAATCCTTTAAAAATTACTTAAATAATTTTAACGCTTGTTATCGTTTTGGGAGAAATCATTAGTCTCAAATAATTTGCTAAGGATAGGCTACTCATCTCTCTCTCTCTCTCTCTCTCTCTCCCCCACCCTCCCTCTTGACTCTCATTTTAGTATTTACATCTGGAAGGAAATTCCCTTTGTGTAATTCCTGAAGATTTTTTTCAGAGTCTGTCAAATCTTACTTGGCTAGATCTGCGCTATAATAAGTTGAAAGAGCTTCCTTCTGGGATTGGATGCCACAAGTAAGTTTTCTGCTATATAATATGTCTATTGGTTTTTTTTTTAAGGAAGTTGTTCATGTAGATATCATGTATCTACTACTCAATGCATTGAATAGTAGTACCATGTATGATTAAATATTAACCCTAATTATAATCAAAAGAACAAAATACAGGTAGCCTTTGACTTACAGTAGCTCCATGGTCACATGATCCAAATTTGGGTGCTTGGCAACTGGTTCGTATTTATGACAGTTAAAGTATACTGGAGTTATGTTTTGCAACCTTCTTACAAAGTCGAAGGGGAAGACAGGTTCATTTAACAACCATGTTACTAACTTAACAGCTGCAGTATTCACTTAACAACTGTGATAAAAAACATCGTAAAATGGGGCAAAATTCACCTACAAATGTCTCATTTAGCAACAGAAATGTTGGACTCAATTGTGGTGGTAAGTCAAGAACTGCCTGTATTGGAAATACTTTTGCAATGTATGGTCTTCATTTTTTGGAATTCTTAACAATGGCCATGATAGTTGAAGAATTCTGGGAGTTGAAATCCACACGTTATAAAGTTGCCCAGGAAGCACTGTTATAACTACCCTTCAGCAATTCTTTGTCCTTAAAATAGCCTGGCTGAAGAGACATTAGGAAATGCTACAAAAACACACACACACAAACACACATTTACAAAATACAGATTAAATTAAAAAGTGCCAAAGTTTCTTCTCCATTGCTTTGACAAAATATGAAGAGATGTTATTAATTGGTGCCCTTTAGGATTGTTTCTCATTTGTAAGAGGCCATGTGTCATCAGTATCACTATTAAAGTATGGGGCAACTAATAATAACAACCAGATTTAATTCTTAAGTAGGTGATTGATGTAGAGCCTTGATTTCATCTATTTTAAAAAAAAAATGCTACACGGGTGCATTTTTCCATGATAAATATATAAGCAAGCTTTTCAACTACAGTAATATGTAGTTTTAAATAAATTAAGGATAGGAACAGATGTTCTGTTAGTCAGGTATATGCCAACTTCTAGAAAGAGTGAGATCTTATTTTATATCAAAAGAAATGGATAAAATGAGGAAAACTGACTCCTTTCTAAAACCTTGACATGCTTTCTTTCCATATTCAGCCAGGCAGAGATATCCCACAATGAACCATCTCCTTGAACAACCTTAAAAGTCAAACTGATTAATTTTGTGGCGGCTAATGGCTCATTACTTTATGAAATTGCTCAATTTCTGAAGCATATGTTGGTATATTCTGAAATTACTCAGTATTTAGGAAGCACCTAGCTACTATTCTGGCACTGCTAGTTTGAGTTTTAACCCAAACAGGACCATTGCTGCTTTTAATATTAGGTTGACTTTAAAGAGACTTTGTTTCCCAAGTTAGAGTTCACAGCTGTGCTAAGAGCAATCCCATGACAGATATTCTGTCCCTCATCTTCAGAAGACATCTGTGGGCAATTGAAGGGAATTCTATATGTCATGACACTTCCCTGCAAATGCTTCATTTTTTTGGCTGATACTGGAAGCAAGCTAGATTAGGGGGGGGAAACACCAAAATAATGGACTGCAGAAAACTAGGGTCTACAGTGAGCTTTCTTCACTGTTTCTGTTCTTTCCCAGTTGACATAATAACATGTGAAGAAAACAATATGAATTTGTTTGCTGTGCCCTTTTTGGCATTTATGATAGTCTGCAAAGGAATGTGTTTGAAATAGCTCTTAATGCTAGAAAGAAGCTAATTTCAAAGTATGCTGTCCCTACTCACAGTCACTCATGTGGCAGTCACTTCCATCTTGACCATTGCAACATGCTCTGCCCTTGAAAAGCATCCTGAAGCTCCAGTTGGTGCAAAATGCAGTGGCCCGCATGATTTAGTGCAGACCCCAGTATGCATATGTATCACCTCTCCAGTGGGAGCAGCGTTGGCTGCCGATATGCTTCCGGGTGCAATTCAAGGTGCTGGTTGCCATCTTTAAAGCCCTTCATGGCTTGGTTATCTGAGGGACCATCTCTTGCCGGTCACATCTACCCGACCCATCAAAGTGGGGACACAGGGGATGCTGTGGGTCCAGTCCCCTAGGGAGATACACCTGGTGGGACCAGAAGAAGGGCCTTCTCCATGGTGGCGCCCTCTCTCTGGAACATCATGCCACCAGAGATTAGAATGGCCAGCACTCTTAACACTTTTCCGGAAGTCTCTGAAGGCCTGGGGAACCCAGAGTGGGATGTAGCCCATTAAATGGCTCGTGTGATCTGTGCTGGAGTGGGGTGTAGAGGGGGAGGCTTGTTTTTATTATATTATATTAATTTATATTAGTTTTATTGTTTTAAATGAGGTTTTATATTCTGTAAGCCACCTTGAGTCTCCATGTGCGAATAGGCAGCGATATAAATTCAATAAATTAAATAAAATGCTCTCCCAATATGTACAGCAGAGTTTGATGATGTTAAACAATATTCTACTTAATTCTACTTATCATTAAAATAATAAAAGAATATATACATTATCTCTTATTTTCATGACTGATCATATTTGTCATATATTTAAATATTTTCTGATTTATTAAAAAGGCAGCTGAAAACTCTCCTGTTAGAGAGAAATCCTATTAAAAGGCTACCAGTGGAGCTTGGTAAGTACTCTGTCCCTTTAATAATATCTAACTAAACTTAGCATATATATATATATTCCTTTCAAGAAACTCCTTCTCAGGGTAAGCAGGATGAGGCTAAGTTCAGAAAAACAGAACAAATGGCATTAGTGACACGAGTTAAGAGAAAAGGAAAAGAAATAGGCTGTAGCTTCATCTAGTTTACAACTACGCTACAGAATATTTTCCTATCCTTGCAAATCATTCTTGTTTTTAATCATACCCTTATACTACTTCACGTACTGCTTTTTCTTATTTAGGCTTCTCACATTTTTCTTTCTGAGGGTTTCATCAGTTGCATTCAGCCACAGATTTCTTGGTCTTTTCTTTCTTCTGAACCTTTTCACTATTCTTTTAAATATTTCTTTTGCATCTTTATCCTCATTCATTTTCGGTATGTGGCCAAATTGCCTCGGTGTGCTTACTTTGTACTGATTATCCACTTCAATATTCAGTCTACGTAATTACTTCATTTTTGTTCCTATCTCTTTTTATTTCATTTTCTTTTTTTTAAACAAGGTTTTCCCCAAAGATGGATCATATGACGGGGGCTACTGCAGTGGCCGTAAGTGTGAAAACTGGTCATAAGTCACTTTTTTCAGTTCCATTGTAACTCTGAACAGTCATTAATCAAATGGTTGTAAATTGAGGACTACCTGTAGTTATTTCTATTGATTGATTGAATATTACTTTCAAATGGAAACTGAGGTGTTTCACTTAATGGGTTATCTGACAGCCAGTTTCTTCCCACAAGAGATCATTAACCTCTTTGTTTCGTCTTCTTAAGCCACCTTTTCTCACTGCCCTTAGCCACTTTCGTGTTTCTCCTGACGCTATTCCCATTCTCTCACTTTCATATACAGAGAAGTCATAAACAGCCATTTTGCTTCTTTTGACAAATATTTATTCATCACAAAAAGCCCATATAACTGCCTTCCGCTGCCTTCTGTCAACATTTGCCCATTTACCTTGTCCATTTTTCTACACTTAGTAAATAAAAGGTTCAGGTCTACAGAAATAGTTTGCCTAGAGAGCCATGGTGGAGAACCCGTGGGATGTGTGCCAGAGGGGGCAGCAGCGCCTCCTCTCGCCCCAGTTCAGCTCCGTCATCACACATGCGTGCGCTCCTCCCACCGGCCCAGCTGGTCTTTGGCTCTCTGGCGCGCATGCTAAGTATTTCTCATGAAATTACCAGCAAGGTCTATGTGAAGTTATTTTTGTATATTGTATCAGAAGTTAAAATTCCCATGAGAACAAATAAGAAGAATGGGAGAGTGGCACAGAAGATTTGAAACTGGTCATAGCACGACTACTGTTTTTATTACTGTTGAGGAGCATTCTTGAAAAGAAAAATTGTTTTACGGCCTTAATAATAGGGTTTAGCTGACAGCAATTTAGAATAATATAGAAAGGTATTTGTCTTCCAGCACTGCTCTTACAGAAATAATTTATGTGCAAATATACATGTAATCATGAATAAAATATAGACTAATGCAGAATGCTAAGTACTACCCTTTTGAGGAATAAGAGCAAAACAGCAGAAATAATAATTACTCAAGCTGTGAGTGGACATTTTAAAATACTACTTTGAAGGCAGTGTGAAAAAATGTGTTATTACCTGCATTACGATCTTGGCAGTTTTCATATTGTTTCTCCCAGTTATATATTGGTTCTGTTTACCTTACATTACCCAAATGTATTTGTACTGTAACATATTTCTTAATGAAATTAAACAGGCTTCTGTAAAGGGAAAAATAAATATGTTATAACTTACGTATGTTTTACATTTTGGTATGATATAATTCAAACATTTTTCAATACACTTTTTATCCAAATGTGTTAAGTGCAATGGGAAATTAAGAACTATGGATAACAGAGTAGATTTTGGTCCTAATAGTTTAGATTTAAATTCAGTCCTAACAATAATTCTAATCAGGTTTTATCCCACTCTCATTTTTTAGAGACATTTACAGGTAGTCCTTGACTTATTACAGTTCATTTAGTGACTGTTTGAGGTTACAATGGCACTGGGGAAAAAGTGACTTATGACTGTTTTTTATACTTAAATAATTGCGGAACCCCCAAGGTCACATGATCAAAATTTGGATGGTTGCAGTGTCCCAGGGTCATCTGATTTCCTTTAGCAACCTTCTGACAAGCGGAGCCAATGGGAAAGCCAGGTTCACTCAATAGCTGTGTTACTGACTTAACGACTGCAGTAATTCACCCAACAGCTGTGACAAGAACGGTCATAAAATGGAGCAAACTCAACAAATGTCTCATTTGGCAACATAAGTTTTGGGCTCAGTTGTGGTCATAAGTCAAGGACCACCTACCTGTATTGCATACAGAACATTTATTATACATATAATGACTTTATTCAGAAATTTTTCACGATATCCAGATAATATTTTCTCTCCAGAACCTCTTATGTTTTCCCATGTCTAAAAGCTATAAGGAGCTGCCCAGATGAGAAGACCCTTCTTTCACAGTGTACGCTGTTGATTAAAACAACATTTTAAATTTGGAATCTATAAGAAATAGCATAAACATTAAATACAGCAAAGATAAGGGGATTGCCTGCCCTCTAGTGGAGACATCCGTGAAAAACAATCTCTGGAGTTACATACCCCAAGCAGTAGGAATAGAAATATATTTTTCAGGGCCTGTTTGATATGTAGGGCAGTTGTATCAGTATCTATGTTACAAGGACCTATACAGAATTGGTACTGAATGGTGTCTCCTTCATTGCCTATTAAAAGAAATTCCTTTATATAATGTGGAGCTCCAGGAGAAAAAGTAGGTGAATAACAGAATAACAGAGTTGGAAGGGACCTTAGAGATCTTCTATGCAATCCCCAACTCAAGCGGGAAACTCTACATAATTTCATAGAAATCATTGTCCAATATCTTCTTAAAAACCTGCAGTGTTAAAGAGTACCCATAATTTCTGGAGGCAAGTCGGTCCATTGATTAATTGTTCTATTAGGAAATTTCTGCTTAGTTTTAGGATGAAGAGGCTCCTAAGACACTAAGATAATATCCATGAGTTTATAGGTGTTTTGCTTGCTTTTAAAGATGTGGACTGTGTGCACTTATTTTTTAAATAGCTTTTTAAAAAACCTTACATCTTCCTTGCTTGGAATTGGTCCCAGCTGCAGCAGTGGTGGAATGTACAGATATATAGCAGCTATCGATGGAAGCCAGCACAGCATAGTCTTGGGAATTAGCAGCAGGAGGTGGTGAGGATCAGCTTCACCAGCAGCTGTGGCTTTCTACTTTGCTGGCTCATAGATAACCCTACAATGGAGCAAACGGCCTGGTCCTTGCACCTATGCAGAAGAACATATATGCGTGGTGTTACTTCTCACATATGAACTTTGCTACTTCTCGCGAATATGCATGTCCCAGGATAATGTTGCAAAATCCAATCTGGGTTGGTCACCAAGACCAGAGGTTTACTCTTTCGAGCTTTCGAGCTTGTGCTGGAGCCCATCCTCAAGGAACTTCTTTCTACTGGAAGATGTATGTTGGGCTATTCTATGAGTCGTATTTATGTGGTATCTTCTTATTGGTCGATTGGTGTGTTGAAACAGCCGGCAATTGGCTGTTTCCAAGCCGAGGACTTGGAAGCACAAGGAAACAACAGCCAATTGCTGGCCATCAACACACCAATCGACCAATGGGAA
Source organism: Thamnophis sirtalis (assembly GCF_051295495.1). Taxonomy (NCBI): domain Eukaryota; kingdom Metazoa; phylum Chordata; class Lepidosauria; order Squamata; family Natricidae; genus Thamnophis; species Thamnophis sirtalis. Next base: position 70,374,564 of record NW_028261391.1, read on the forward strand.
GACACCACATAAATATGACTCATAGAATAACCGCAAGCACATAGGATGGGCTCCAGCATGAGTCTGAAAGCTCGGAGGAGTAAAGCTATGGTCCCAGTGACCAACCCAGACTGGATCTTGGAATAACTTCTTTTCTACCTGGATAATGGGACGGGCTGGCCAAAAGAGCACTGATAGTTGTTTTAGGCCTCAGGATTATCTGGAGAAAGCTGGAGTGGTAGAAGTAGATCACATCCAAGGACTGCTTGTTATTGACCCAAGGCCCACAGCTATTCTGGCTACTTGCCCTCTATGACCAAATGAGAAGGTTGATGTTGCATCTGTCTCACTGGGCCTTTTCTATTTTCGTTTTCCCATTTATATGGTCCATGGCCTGGGACTGACTTAGAGGAGACTGGTTTAATGTGATTTACAACCCTATTAAACTATCTGTATGGGGGCTGGAGGAGAGAGGCTGATATTTTGGGAAGAATGGGTGGTAAAGGGAGGGGATGGTGACCTACAATTGTTTTACCACCTTTGTTGCTGAACGTCTGAGCGGGCAGGAGCGGTGAAGAGAGGTTTTATCATCTGCCATGGGTGAGGAAAGCATGTCCTTGGGAGATTACATACATATGATCTTTAGCCTAAGAAGCGGAAAGTGTGGAGATGAAATTAAGGTGAGAGAGAGTAATTCCAGCAAGGGTGTGATATATATGAGTAGGGGAACCAGTCACAGGGAGGATACATTTGGGGACTGCCACCTATCTCCCAGCCTCTTGGTATTGAAGATCAGGTCGTCAGACTCTGGATAGGTTCCAGCTGCTGTAACTGAATACCAGACCAATATATAACAAGAACTACCTTCATCCACAGGTGACTATAAGTGAGCCAGCCCACTTGCTGTGGGGGGGTGGGCTTGGGGGGGGGGGCAGAAGTCCTCTCCCATAGATTTGCCACCTGCATTTTCAGCTGTGAAGCCAGGATTGAGTTGGTGGTGATGGTGACAGGTGTCACCCATAATGGCTTTTGTGTGTGTGTGTGTGTGTGTGTGTGTGTGTGTGTCATGGCTTCAGTGTAAGAATAAAATGCTTGTGCGGTAGACAGGCAAAGTTCTGGCGTAATGCAGGCAATTGGGGTCCAAACCTGCAGAGATTTTGTACAGGAACATATATATACACACACAGACACACATAAAGTTTATGAACAATTATTTTGCAGCAGGACTTGTAAAAAAGCGTTAGGAAGCTGGATACCTGGACGTAGGTGGCAGCAGGCAGGCAGGGGAGGCAAGAGAAAGAATATGTGTGTGCGCGTGACAGCTTACTTGAGAGGCTAGGGGAGAAGGTGTAATCCAAATGGACCAGTGGTGGGTTGCCAATTTTTAAAATACCAGTTTAGGTGCGTAAAGGGACATGCGTGGAAGCATCTGGGTGGGTGGGCAGAGCCTCATGCCGCCGCTGCTATCGGTTTGCCCAATCCGGGCCAAACCGGGAGTAGTAACCCACCTCTGAAATAGGCAGTTTGTAATCCGTTACTTTAGAATACCTTGAAAAGTACAAGGGACGGGTCAGATGCTTGGCCAGAAACAACACCAAGGTCAAAACAAGCAGAAACCAAGGACGGGGATTCACAAATGAAGATACCGAAGTTGCTCCCAGTAAGAGAAGGAGTCCCGCCTGCATAGATTAATTCTTCTCCCCGCCAAGCACACTCGGCCGAAACATTTCCTGCTCAGTAGTTGCCAGTAATGATGCATGGGGCTTGCTTGCAAGCTCAGCATCTTTCTGCTTGTTCACAAGGTCCTTTCGTTGCCAAAGGGCCAAAGGATTCTCTGAAGTTGGTGCTGCTTCTTGGCACCCGTATTAGCGAAGGAAGGATGGGCCCTGTGCCGTCTGAGGGGAGGATATCAGTGTTGGCTCCGGTGGCTATTGAATCACTAGGCTCTGCAGCCACCGGCACCTGATCTTCCTGCATCTTAGAACTTGGGTCTGAGGGGGTGGCATTCTCAGAGTTTTTGCTGTTCAGATAATCAAGCAGAAGAAGACCTTCTGGTTGAAGGACCCTCTTGCCTCCAGGCGCTGTGGGTGTTCCATCCCTGGAAGCCTTTAAGAAGAGATTATTAGACAACCATTGTCTTGAACTGTATGGGGTTTTCTGTTGGACTAGAAGACCTCCAATGTCCCTCCCAGCTCTGTGGTCCTCTTACTCTGTTTTGTTAAGGTGAGTTCTAGAGAGCAATTGCTTCTCCACTGGCATCCCTGCTGCACAAGGGACCTTCTCCTTGAACTGCTAGATTCTGCTGCAAAACGGGCATTGGAGCCATTGGGGAGCCTGACACATACCAGGGTTGCCCATTAGACTTTTCCCTTTGGGCCATAGATTAGTTGCAACCTGATTTGAAAGTGGAGGATGATATACAGGCAGTCCTCAACCTACAACCACAGTTGATCCCAAAATGTATGTTGTTAAGAAGAGACGTTTGTTAAGTGAGTTTTGCTCTATTTTATGACCTTTTTGCTACAGTTAAGTTTTTAAGAGTGACGTTGTTGTTAAGTGAATCTGGCTTCCCGGTTGACTTTGCTCGTCAGAATGTCACAAAAGGGGATCATGTAACCCTGGGACACTGCAACCGTCATAAATATGAGCCAACGGCCAAGCACCTGAATTTTGATCATGTGACTATAGGGACGCTGCAACAGTCATAAGTGTGAAAAACAGTCATAAGTCACTTTACAGTGCCGTTGTAAGTTTGAATGGTCACTAAATGAGCTGTAAATTGAAGACTACCTTTAATTGGTCCTTTGCCCTGTCAGAGCGTTTCGGCTCCCCAGTGTAAGAAAGTGGGACCCATTTAGCCAGCCCACTCCAGGCAATTAATGGACCTTGCAAGATTTCAGAAGGACTTTAGATTGTTTTCCAAGTATTTGATGGCAGTCTGGAATGAGCCTATGATGAGGACCCTGTGCTGGATTTTTCACTCATTGTCCTAAGGCGCTTCTTGGTTTTCTGAGCAAGTTGTTCATCAAAATTGAAGAGTAAATCCAAGCAAGCGTAAATAGGAGCCCATATTAGGCATTTAATTGTGGTGATGAAAGCTGCAATGCCTGGCTCTTTCTCCTGTTTCTGCATCTTTCCTAGTCCCCCGTAATCCCTCAGCAGATTTTAATATCGTGGTATCCTCCTAAGAGAATTAGCAATGAGAGCACAGTGTTGCAGTGCTGGGTTTGCAGTATTCAGTGTTTTCAGTGGCTGGGAGGAGAATTTGACCTGGAGGCATCTGACGTGTGTCTCTGGGCTCCATGCTCTTGCCCCTACTCTTTAATATCTACATGAGTCTGAGGTTTAATCTGTTAATTGAAGTCAGGTATTATCGTTTGCCGATGACCCTCAGTTGTGAATCTATAAGGCTGCTCTTGCAAAGTATATCTGGAAGCTTTAGCTGATACAAAGCGCAGCAGCATGAGAGGTTTTGTGTGCCCCTAGAACAGCATGCACTGGTTGCCATGTATGGCTTGGGAAAGTGGAGGGATTCAAAAAAATTTACTACCCTTTCCATGGGCATGGCTTGGTGGGCGTGGCAGGGGGAAGGTTACAGCCAAATCCCCATTCCCTCCCAATCAGCTGGGACTTGAGAGGCAGGGAATAGATGGGGGTGGGGCCAGTCAGAGGTGCTATTGACCGGTTCTCCAAACTACTCAAACTTTCCGCTATCGGTTCTCCAGAACTGGTCAGAACCTGCCGAATGCCACCTCTGGCTTAGAGCTGAGTTTCTTCAAATTGCTTATCCCGGGTAAAATCTGTGTGCTTGATATACAAAGCAGGAGGTAAGTAAGTAAGTAAGTAAGTAAGTAAGTAAGTAAGTAAGTAAGTAAGTAAGTAAATAATGTTTGCTGAGGTCCTCACTTACTGGGATTAGCAGAAAACAGGACAAAAGCTGCCGTTTTCTATGAAGCTTTGGCTGCTGTGGAAGAGCCTGAGACAAGGGGCCGTTCTTCCTTCATGCTCTTCCACAAACGTATTAAAACTTGAATGCCCTAAGTGTATTTTCTTGCAGACCCAACAGTCTCATTGTTTCTAAGTAACTTTATAGTTAAGTAATCACTTAAATAATAATAATAGGAAGATCTTTTTCTCCTAAACCATTTTAACATTGCCTCTTTGGCTTTCTTCTTCTGGCAGGCAACGTAGCTTCCCTGACAGCCTTAAATCTCAGGCATTGCCCTCTGGAATTTCCCCCTCTTGAAGTGATACAGAAGGGCCTGTCGTGCATTTTGTGCTTCCTCCGAAAGAACTGTCATCAAAATGTTGAGTATGCCGAGTCCGTTTCTCCAGGTAGAGTAATATTTTAATGCACGCTTTTGAAATAACCGTATTGAACTAATTAAGTAACTGAAATGGCATCAAGTGACCGGAAAATATTTGTGGGACTGTCTTTCCCGTTGTTTCTGCTGAGCCCACCAAATCTTGCAGTGGAGGCATGTGTGATCTGTTGTGATCGAACTTTTGTGTTCTCTTTGGACCCAGAGGTTGTGCTTTCTCTGTGGGTGCACTTGCTCTCTGTCCCTCTGGTGGGCCCACCTGGGTAACCTTTTGCAAGGCTTTAAAGATGTCCCTGCATTTCTTGATATTTGAGGCAGGAAATTAGCTGAGATTTGCTGTTGAATTGAGTTTTGTGATTTAGAGTTTAATGCGGTGGTGCAGTTCAGCTGGTTCTATCCAGCTTGGGCGAACCGGTGGCAGTGGGAAGCTCCGCCACCCACTCAGATATCATCACGTCCCATTTTTGATGCTCTGCGCATGCACGGAAGGCTCTGTGTATGTGTGTAGGTGGTGCATGTGAGTGAAGCGTTGCACGCTCACATTTGTGAAGGTAAGTTGATTTCGCCCCTGGTTTAATGTTTTAATTTTGGACCTCATGAGTTGTAGGGTGTAATGTTCGTTTTAATCCATTGTCCAGAGTGTCTGTTATGAAATGCGTGGGCAAATAAATCATGTAAATAAATAAATAATTGAAATTATTTCCATTTAAGGCACAAAATGTTTATACCTATTTTTATTGAAGAAACTAAACAGGAGTCAATAATACATTTGACGGGCAGTGAAGGAGGAAGAGGAGATTATATTGGTTTTGTTATTTCTGTTGTTTGGTTATTTCTGTTTTTTCATTCTAGTTTTTTGTTATAGTTCACTGAGATGTACTCTCTTAAAAAGGCATAAGAATCCTGTGCGTGTGTATAGAACTTTCCAGTTGCCTTTGAGAACCATGGAGCTATTATAGAGTATATAAGGTTTTCTGTGAAATGTAGGGTTTCCGTGATCCCAGATAATAACAGATCTAACGTATTCTGCTTTGTGCTTCATATTTTACCTATTGTGCTTGAGCTCCTAACGAGGACTCCGTGCATATGGCATACAGTTAAGACTCTATGGTAATTTTGGCAACTGCTCTTGGAGTGCTAATGAATGAAATGATTAAACACAGTCACTTTAAGTCATTCCTTATTGACTTAAAAACTATTGTTCATGACTGATTGATTAATTGGTTAGGTGCCATCAAGTCCGCATCAGCTCTTAATATCAAACTTCCAGGTGAGCTCAGACAAGAAAAATACAATAAAGTTGCTTCTGCTTTACTGTAAAGCTGCAATTACAGAATCCTGCAAGTTTGAAAGTATAATTCTTGTGTTATATTTTGGGTGCGTTTATTTGATCTCCCCCTCCTCCCCACCCACCCATTTTCTTGGCTATCTCTGGTATTCTCAAAAGTCCTCTGCAACACCAAAGTTCAAAAGCCTCATTAGTCTTTCTATTGTGCTTTTTTCAAAGTCCAAGACTTTCATAGAATGTTACAGGGAAAACTATTGCCAGAAAATTCTGATCTCCGTAGGTATAGATACAGCCCAGAATCTTAATTTCATTTTTTTGGGTGCTCCTTGATTTTACTGCTACATCTTACAGATCATTTACATTTTCAGCCATCAGAATAGTGTCTTCAATATAGGTCAGGTTAGTGATATTTCTTCTTCTTCCTCCAGTTTCAAAGAGAGACTCTTCTTCTTCCAATACAGCTTTGCTCAATATTTACTCCATATATAGGTTGTAAAACAAGGGTGAGTATGTGACCTTTTCTCGTTTCTTTGCCAGCCTGGAGTCAGTCTCTCACTATGTCCTCTCCATACTCTGGTTTCCTGACCTATGTATAGATTTTGTATGAGGACAGTGAAATGTTCTGTGGTTCCCATATTTCCAAACAAATTCCGCCGTTTTACATGATTGAAACAATTGAAGACTGTTCTATAATCAGTGAATCATATACTGACTTCTTTTTATGATTCTTTGACTTTCTCAATTATTCAGCATGTGCTAGCAATAACTTAGCTTTCATTTATTATCTTATTAATTGAACTGTAGTTGATCATCTGAAAGAAAGCAATGTATTTTGACATCAAGGAAAAAGAATTATATAGTCCTCAGTACAAAGAAATTGTTTTTTTAAAAAGTTAATTCAGGGTCAAAAATTCAGAGTGTTGTCCATACCCAACACAATCAATGTGCTGTAATCAAGGCAATATTGCAATAGCCTGTCTAATATTTAGGCTTACTTTATTTTATTGGTTCATATTTTGGGTTTAGGCTTCACATTAAACAATCTGAATTCTTGGTTAAACTGTCAATGAATGGCTAACTGAATCCCTTTTTTAATTATATGAAAAAAAAGTCAAGCTAATCTATCATGAAAATAGTGTAATGATTTGATTTTTTGGGAGTAAATGAAAGCAAAACAGTAGATGCATTCAGAGAGGAAAATACTGGCCAACCCCTCCAGTCCATAACTTTCTGAAGCAAGACTGGTTGAGAATAATAACTGTAATCTATCACAATATCTTTAAAGATCTGTTTAAATGTATTTGGATAAATAGATATAATAAATCATTTTGAATATAACATTTGTGGAGCATCTGCATTCTGTTGCCTAGTATTTTATGTACCAAACTTTCATGTAGAATTAGAATTGGAGGATTTGCAGTGGCAGCAAGCAACTTCGCCCTGATAATATTCCTCAGTCTAAAGCAGGGATGGCGAACCTTTTCTGCACTGAGTGCCCAAACCAGAATGTTCGTGCATATGCGCGTGCTAAGGTGTGCTGGAAACCCAAATATCAGCTGGCGTGCGTGCGCATGCCTGTTTTTTGGGCCGTTTTCAGGCAAAAATGGCCTGAAAATGGCCTGAAAACAGTCTGGAATATGGTCCGAAAAACAGCCTGTTTCTTGGCCATTTTTGGAGCTGTTTTCAGGCCGTTTTCTGGTGCTCCAGTGCCTGCAAAGAACAGCTGGCTGACACACATGTGCCCATAGAGAAGGCTCTGCATGCCACCTCTGGCACACATGCCATAGGTTCACCATCACGGGTCTATAGTATAGTCTCTGTTCTGACCCCCCCCCTTCTCCGTTCAGGAACGAAAGCAAAAACAGACGTATGAAAGAATGTTTTAATCAGTCCAGACTCTTGTTGGCTGCAAGCCCAAAATAAACAAAGAGATAAGCTCTCTGGCAGCAATTAAACAAGCTTCTCTCAGCAAATCACTTATCCAAGCTGGCTTCTCTGAATCATGAGCGAGAACGTTGACTCCTGCAACCAGGGCGTGGCACAAGCAGTCCCTTTTATAATCAGGAGAGAATCTTAATCAGCATCAGCTGCTCGTAATCACCTCCTGTAGTTACTCCGTTGTTCTTTCCGTTGAGTAGCCCTTCGTCTGCATGTATCCTGAAACAACTCCCAAATGTTTTCCTGCACATCCCCTTTGATCCAATGCTCTGCCACCACCTGGTGGCCAACCAGTCTCTCCTCGCCCTGCTTGGAGTCGACACCCTGTCCAGGGTCCTCCACCTCCTCCAAGGCCGACTCATAAGACCCCTCGCTGTCGGAGTCTGGCGGCAGCTCCAACGGCTCCTGCCAGGCCACAACAAGTCTCTATACACTATTTGGAAAATCACTGCAACTAGGGCTTCTGTGCTGCTTGGTGACTATCCCCAAAATTTTAGAACTCTTAATTATCCAGGGCTTTGAAATCTTAGGGTAACTCTTATATAAACAAAGTAACTTTTCGTCTGTACATGTAGTTGCCTGCTACATGTAAAAGACAGCAAAAATGTCATGGAATGAATTTAACAAGCACATTCCATTATCCTTTCCACGTACAGCTTAATCAGAGAGAACAGTATACAAAGGACTTATTCCAGCAGAATCATAAAGGACACAAAAATATGTATCCTGTAATACTGTGCCATATCCACCATTTTTAATATGGACCATTATACTCCGATTTTTATGTATTTATTTGCATTGGACACCATGACATGGACACTGATTGTTTTCTATACTCATCCAATGCTCCTGAGTGGTGTTTACAGTTGAGGTAGAGAATATATTCATGAAACTCATACAGATTTTTACAAATAATGTAACATTCCATATCTTTTGAAGTTTATATAGAAAATAAATAAGCTGGTCTTTATGCTATAGTGATCTTACTTTAGAGCATCAGTAATTCTATTCTTTAAAAAATTATAGATGTGTTCTAAATAAACAACTGCCTAATATACATGTACTGTCCTTTTTTTTAAAAAAAAAAAGGCACGTATTTTGCACAACTTTCGTCCTACGTGCCCTCTGGTGTGTTTTATTGATTTTCAAAGAAGGATATTCATTAAAAAAAATTGTAGCCAATCATCATGTGTGTCAGCGTAGTTGTAACATGTGCCCATACATGTTGAAATTCTGTATTTCACAGACTTGCCTTCTCCGCTAGAACAAGAAGCAAAGGCCATTGTTAGAGAATACAAGAAAAAATGTGACAGACCACCTGATCGTAGGAAAGCTTTCAACGCTTTGTGGAAACAGATGAGCCTCTTTAGTGAGTTTAGTAGAGCACTACTAGCATTGGAGGGCAACATCATTTTGATACGACTCCTTTCAATCTACGGTATTTCTGGATCTAGATCGTATAAGGGTTTAGTTCAAATACTCTACTCAAAACTATGATTTAGACCACTATCACAGGTTCGTTTTTTTCAAGCTCCAATTCCCTCCTAAACTTGAAACAATAAAAATTTTCCCATTGCCTCTAAGTAGAGAAAGTTATAGTAAACCTTTACCCCAAAATCAGAAATTAAAATTAAGCTAATTATGTGATTAATGAAAGTTGGCCCATTTGGGACTAGAAAATTATAATGAAATTGGAACATGAAGAAGGATGAAGGGCCTTGATAGCCTTGACAGCGAATGGTCATAATAGCCGTGTGCCAGTTTGGTCTGGAGGTTAAGGCATCAGGCTAGAAGTCAGGAAACTCTTGAGTTCCAGTCCTTTTTTAAGCATGAAAGCTGGCTGGGCCAATCATGTTCTCTCAGCCCAACTTACCTCATTGGGCAGGAGGTAGGGTTTAGTGCCTAAATCAGTTCACACGCATCCATAGCAGATCCAATACTAGCATTGCAGTTTAGCCCTTAAAGACTGTTCAGATTCATTTTGGGCAGTTAAAAAGCCATTTGCTGGATAATGTCCCCAAATGTCTTGCCTTGCCCTAAAGAAACAAATAATTTCTTGAAGAAATCACCGTATATCTATAAATCAAATTATATTAAATTGCTAGAGAAATTGTACGTGTAGCACAAAAATACTTTGTATATTGTAATATTTCTAGTTTGATGGTGTCCTCAGCTTTGTTTCAAATATTCTTTCATTACACTAGTTCCTTCTTTTATATTATTTTTCCCCCTACAACCCTGGATGCTATATATTTTGTTGGAATAACTATCTTCTTCTATCCTATTAAAAAGAACTAAAATTCCTGGGAGCTGAAATACTGAGGTTCCTTCCCAAGAGGTAAAAACAGCTTGATCAGAACTACTAATAATTTAACCCTGTGGTTTCAAATATTTTAGATCCCTAAAAATTCAATTTTCACAAATAACATAATTATTTTTTAATTTTGTGATTTATAGATTTAATTCGGTTTAAACCCAGAAGCGCTCGAAGAATCAGTAGTGTGTCCAGTAAAGGTAGCACTTCAGAAAATATCTTATTTTTAATTAAGTTTAAATAGTGTTCAGATTATTAAAATATACATAACTGATATTTGTGGTTTTTTTCTAAGTCAAAAGCACATAATGCCTGTTTAAAGGTTGTTTCTTTAAAAAAAGGTTCAATGTGAAATATGCCCTCTTTTGCCTGTCATATTGCTTGTTATAGAAACAACAACAAAAAGATTTAGCAGAAAACAAAGATCATTTTGACTGACTTTATTACTGTTGTATTTATACAACATGCTTTTAAAACAGTTTATGCCAGGTTGCAATATCAAATATGATTTACCAGTAGTACTGTGGCAATGTAATGCTAATAACTCTGATTAATCTGTTTGCCAATTAACTATATAGCATTGCCTCTTACAACACTTAAACAAATGTATTTGACATAGTAAAAATTAGAATGGACTGAAATGAATGCTCAAACTAGCATTTTTAACATTCTTTGTTGAATTCTTTTTGTTTGCTGTTGGATTTGTTTTGTTTTTTAAAGAATGCCTTTAAAGCACATAATTCTAAAGATTTAAGCCATGACAACTGTAGAGCAAAAAATGCTAACATACTCTTATATATGCTTTTTGCCACCAAAATAACGTTTTTGGAAACTGGAGCTTTGAAAATGCCGTGAAAATAAGGAAAAGTTATTCACTAATCTAAAAAAGTGTATCATCTTCAGATTTTTGGCCTATTGTATGTGATAGAGGTTTGCAACATTTATTGCTATCTTAACATACATTGTAAAATATCAGAATGTAAAGAAATAGTTGGGTGTTATTTACATACTGTAATAGTAATCTTTTTATGCATATGTAACATTTGTTTTCAAAAACTGTTGTATTTTTGAAAATCTTGTATTGGATGGTTATATGATCATAAAACATAAGTACAGCTTTTTATGTAAAAATAAATTGTACTTTCAAATACTCGGTAGAATTCTTCGATTGACTAATTGTTTTATTTGATACGTACGTGGTTTGTTTGCTGTGATGTCTTTACTGAGCTTTGTATTTAGATCAAGAGAATGGCACAGACACTGGACCTCTCTTCCAACGTTACTTTTCTTAACTTCAAACTTCAACCAAGAAAATGGGAAATGCCGATTGCCAACTTTTCCCATAAATTCCATAAACGGGACTGATTCAGAAGCCACATTTCCAATATTTCCAATCAAAGAACATCATGCAGTTTTCCCATTTTTTCCTTCTCGTTTTTTTGCAGGAGGAAAGAAAATCTTGCACTAATAGTATGGGAGGATTGGGGGGTGGGGGTGGGGGAGGCTATGTAATATTGCATATAAAAGGTAATAGAATTTTACCCAGAAAGAAGATTTGGGAAATATGCTGGGAATAGCTAGTTCAGTGAAGGAGGCTATTAAAGACCAAAATCACAAATGTTATTATGAAGAATAGGGGTTGCATAAGGTCAAATTCTTATTTTGCCTTGTATTCTAGTATATGAACAGATACTCATAAATGAATAAAGAGTAGCTACTTGTCAACCCCAGAGGCTAATTAGAGGCTAATTAGAGTGAAATCAAAACTTTCAAGGATTTCATGCACAATACACGAGTATTTCCAGCCTTGAGGGCATTTTATAAGCAGGAAAAATTTAACTTCAGGCCAAATGTTTTAGGTGATATCTTCAGGCTAACAGCATTCACTATTTTAGCTGAGCATGTTGACCTTTTATTCGATGCATATTTCCTCCTCAGGCTTTTGTTTTCCATTCTGTTAATTGTTCACAGCCGTTTCTTATGTTTATACACACCACTCTCCCAGCGATTTCTGTTGGACACAGCAGGGCATAATCATGCATGCAAAATTAAGCATATGGCAATGTCATGAATGGTCTCAGGCTAGAAACTGGGAATCTGGGAGTTCTAGTTCCATATTAGGCACAAAGCCAGCTAAGTGATATTAGGCCAGTGAGTCTCTCTGAGCCTTAGGAAGGAAGCAACGGCAAACCATATCTTTAAAAAAAAACAAAAACCGTTTCTGAAAAAACCTTGCCAAAAAAACCTGTGGTCACTTATCCAGGCCTGTTGCCACGAATCAAAAAATGACTTGAAGACACTTGTATGTGCACACACACACACACACGCACACAGCGTAGCATTTGCATTTTAAGAGTAAAAAGAGTAATAAGCTTATTGTTCTAACAGGCCTGTCTGCACAGCTTCGTACCAGAAAGTAGAGACCATATAGCAAACCTTACCTTTAATCACTTACCTTAATAGACTGTGTTCTAGAAAGGCAAAGAAAAGCGCAGTTAGCATATTCTTTTAAGATCTACTGTGCAATTACCTCTTTTTATTTCTTTCCAAACCTTTTCTAATACCCCAATGCCAGAAATTGGCAATCAGAGGTATAGGGCTGTGATTTCTTAGTATATATCCTCATTGATATCTCCTAACAGGCTTTTGAGCCCTGTTTCAGATTCTTGGTTTTTTGTTTTTTTCCATAGCTTGGATGTATGCATGTTTATGTATATAAAGTTTATGTGTTTAAAGGCTAATATAGCAGAAACACATCTCTTTTGGTCTATTCTCAAGCGACATGGGGAGTCTGCTGTGTCTTATATGCATCTTGTAGAATCCAAATTGTAGTCCAGTGTTTCTTCATATGGGTTATATGATTTATTAATTAGTACAGTATTTATTAAAGAAAACATATGTTTCCTCTGAGTCAGGCAGGGAGATCCCAAGTCTGTGAAAGGAAATGCACATTATTTTATAAAAAGCACTAATATAATTATCTGAGTCAAGTGGCTAAATGAAGATTTGGAAGAAGCTATGCATCCCTGAAAAGATGAAGCTATTTCATAATTACCAGCTCTGCTTCGATAATTACGAACTTAGGTTTTATTTTCCATACAAGTATTTCCTTGAATCTGTCTGTAAAAACAAAACAAAACAAAAAACCTCCTACAGATAGTGCTCAATTTATGACCACAGCTGGAACCAAAATTTCCTTTGCTAAACAAGGCAGTTAAGTGAGTCATGGCCAATTTTTTTGCCATGGTTGTTAAGCAAATCATGGTAGTTGTTAAGTGAATCACGGGGTTGTTAAGCAAATCCTGCTTTTCCCATTGATTTTGCTTCTTGGAGGCTTACTGGGTAACTGCAACTCCTGTAAATACATGGTGTTGAATTTTGATCACTTGACTGTAGTGATTTGACATTCATAAGTTCAAGGACTGGTTGTAAGTCACTTTTTTTAATGCTATTGTAACTTCAAACAGTTGGTAAACAAATAGACTTATATACACTGCTTCACAGTGATTTAACTGGTTTACAGAGTCAGCACATTGCCCCCAATCCTGATTTTACTGACCTCAGGAGGATGGAAGGCCTATTCCCAGAGCCTACCTACAATCCCATAAGCCACTTTGCAGGTGTATCTAATGATTTATGATGAATAATATATTTTTAGGATGACTATGACCATGATTTGTCATTTATAGCTTTTATTACATTGGGAGCTTATGCACTGAAGACAAATTCCTTGTATGTCCAGCCACACTTGGCCAATAAAGAATAGTCTACTCCACTCGACTCGACTCTCTTCTATTCAGTGGACCTCTAGACCCCCCCAGACCGCTTATAGCAATGCGCACATTGCATTCAGTCCAGCATTTGCTGGCTGTGCGGCTTCAATGGATGACGTATTTTACATAATATAAACCAAAACTAAGATACGAAATGCCACTCAGAAGCAGAGTTTCAGTAGAGCCGAGGTTCCCTTGGCTGCGTTGTATTGACTTTCAGTGCAACAATTTACCTAGGACGGAAATAGTCTATCAACTTGGTCTGTGAATCTGTCAACTCCAGAGCATCCAGGGTTCCTCCAGGAGGGCAACCTGAGCACGTTTGGTCAGTTAGGGATTCAAAATAGGCATAAAATATAACTCTGCATCCAGAGTTTTCCAGCTTCAGTTAAATACCCAGACTTTAATCCTCAACAAAACGCACACCCTGTTTCTTCTACACAACCCCATCATTTCTTGCCAGTGCCCTGCATTAACAAAAGTACGTGATGGATAGGAAACATTTCCCATTCTAACATTCCTAGGAAAACTTCAAAAAAGCATATTAGGAAACCAGGGATTATCTTTTGCGTCCAATCAAATTAGCTGCATAACAAACATGTAGTCCTCAACTTAGCAGCAGCTCATTGAGTGACTATTCAAAGTTACAACAGCCCTGAAAAATGTGACTTATGACTGTTTTTCATAGTTACAACCTTTGCAGCATTTCCATGGTCACGTGATCAAAATCCAGCCACTTGGCAACTGACTCGTATTTATGACCGTTGCCGTGTCATGAGGGGTCACGTGAGCACCTTTTGCGACCTTCCGGCAAGCAAAGTCAATGGGGAAGCCAGATTCACTTCACGACTGTTTTAGTAACTTAACATCTGCAGTGATTCACTTAACAACTGTGGCAGGAAAGGTTGTAAAATGAGGCAAAACTCACTTAGCAACTGTCTCACTTGCCAGCATAAATTTTGGGCTTAGTTGTGGTCGTACATTAAGAGCCACCTGCATAAGAAGAGGGTGTCACAATATGTTTCAACAGAATTTAAGATGTGTTAGATCAGGGGTGTCAAACTGGCGGCCGATGGGCCGGATGCGTCTCACACAGACCACGCCCACCACAGCTCCTCAAAGGGGAAAAACATAATGAAATGTCAGGGCGGCAACGAGACGCAGCAAGTTTGACACCCGTGCTTTAGATGTATAATCCTTACTCCAACTATAGTGGCGGAAGATATATTTGCTAATAATAGGGCAGTATTTGAAATCCATCTCAAGGTTAGATAAGATGTATTACATATGTAGGGCCTTCTGCTGGATCCCCAACAGATTCTGAAATCTAAGCAGAGAACATTAGAAATCATATCTACCTTATTGGTTGCAATCCAAATTTATAGGACGCAGAGTGGTACCCAATTGAATAGTCCTACTTTTAAGAAGTAGAATAAGAGGAGTGGGATTTTTTTTTTAGAATTTCCATTATTTCATTAATAGAATTACTGGAAGCAAAAGAACGGGGCAAATTGGACCATTAACCGTTAAAAGTGTGTGTGTTGGGGGGGGGGGGTTGAAAATAAACTGTCAGTACTTGGAGGTTACTATTTTAATGTTCATATTTTGGGAAGCAGTCAAAGATATGTTATTCAGTGACATAAAAGAATTGGTCAGGAATGAGGACTTTGAAGTTTGGTTTATTTAATTTAATTTAGTTTAAAAATGCTTAAATATAATCAAAATCTGACAATTCAGGTTTTTTCACTGGGGTAGAGATTCTGAGCACATTTGCATCACATGATCACACCCTTGCCGATGCATAAACCAAAGTGATTGAGTCAAGAAAAATGCATATTTTATTTTCATTCTCTGCACTATTGAACTGAGGGTTTAGTGAGGCTCCAGTTTTCTTTTCTTTTTTATGCTTATTACATTACAGTAAGGAAGGGAGAGGGTGTAAATATGTATTTCTAAACCAAAAGGAACAAAAAATAACTTTCTTGCTATTTTCCCTTCCCAGTTGGTTCCATCTATGTGAGTGTAAAGCATTTTTTTTTTAATTTCAATAGAAATGCCTCCTGTTGAAAAATTAAATTTGGCAGACATCATGAAATCCAGTTTGGATTTGTCCGACGGATGGCCCAATGAGGAGGAGATGATTCGATTTAAGAAGCTACGGGATGAACTTATCCAAGATGAAAGACAAGATTATCCTGAAGACAAAATATCAAGCAATGAATCTCTGCTTACGTTAAGGAGAACCAGGACAAAGGAAAGCCTTTCTCGCAAATCATCCATACTTTCATCAAGGTAATAAAACACATAAGCCAGTTTATGTTTTTATATTCATGGTAACTCACAGTTTGCATTCTAATGTAAATTATATATTACTGTAGTATGTTAAATTCAAAAAATGCATGATAAGTAGTACAAATCTAGAAAACCCAGGGGGAAATTAGGAGCTTTTCTTTTTAAAGCCACAATAACAAGAATGGAATTTTAAAATTTCCACAACCATTATGATATTATTGTATCAGTCTAAGGAAAAATAATAATTTTAAAAGGGTAGCAATCTTCCAGGTATCATCGTTCCTCCTCTGAATCAATCGTTAAAATTATCTGTGGGTGGGTTTTTCCTGTTTTTTCAGAGACTTTTAATATCTTCATGCAACGCTTCTGCCAGTGATTCTAGTGATAAACCTTATAATTGGTTCCAAAAATAGATGGCCATACATCTCTATCAACGACTACATGAATAACAGGAATTGGTAGGAAGTTCTTGGCGAAAACAGGACCAGTTACAGTGTTCCATGGTCATGTGACCACAATTTGCAATAATTTCAAGTTTCCAGCAAAAAAAAAAATGTATATCCAGGAAAATGAATTCATTTAACAACCACATGGTTTGATTCATTTTATGACCCTTGTTCGAACAGCCATAAAATTGAGTCCAGTCTTGTGCTGCCTTGACTTACAAACACAATGACTTATGATCCCAATTCCAGGCTCCATTGTAACCATATGTCAACTACCAGCATTTAGGAAGAGCAAAGAGACAATTGACATTGCCTGTACAATTTCACATTCGGGGAATCTGTGAATTATACACACCTCTCTCTCTCTCTCTCTCTCTCTCTCTCTCTCTCTCTCTCTCTATCTCTCTATCTCTCTATCTCTCTATCTCCATCTCCATCTCTCTCTCTCTCTCTCTATCTAATCTATCTATCTATCTATCTATCTATCTATCTATCTATCTATCTATCTATCTATCTATATCTATATATCTATATATATATATATATATAGTTTATAGATATATAGATATATATATAAACTCCAAAATAGATAACAGTCATTTTCTACAACAAATATAACCAATTAGCAGTATATTTTTTAGAGGTAAATGAAAAAAAGATTACAGAAATGGCCAGTTGTCACCTAGAACAGGGGTGTCAAACTCAAGGCCTAGGGGCTGGATCCCGCCCACGGGCTATTTAGAAATGGCCTGCGGGGCTGCCCTAAAAACAGCCAAGGACCAGCCAGCAAAGGACCAGCCTGCGGTGCCCCTTCCCAGTGAAAGCAGAGCTCGGGAGGGCCGCACACAGCCCTCTCGGGCTCCCTTTAAACTGGCAGAGGGCGCCAGGAGGCTGAGAACAGAGCCAGGGACCTGTTTTTGCTGGCAGAGCCCTCGGGCTGCCACAGGTGCCCCGACACAAGTGATGTCAGGTTGGCCACGCCCACCCTGGCCACGCCCACCCTGGCCCCCGAGGTCAAACACAACCCTGATGCGGCCCTCAATGAAATTGACACCCCTGATCTAGATAGTTCCCGATTCGTGTCCCTATCTGCTTTGCAGTAAAACTGATGAAATACAAGGGTGCTTCTTAAAGACTCACAGATGTATTTTCTCATAATAAGATTTAGTGGACCAGGAACTATAAAAGCTTACATGATAATAAATCACATAGTTACATAGAACATGAGAATTGAAATCTAAAGCCAGGAACAAATGAAGCCCATAATACGTACTTGGACAATTAATTCCTCAAAGCCGTTCCCATTGTAAAGTCATTTAGATAGCTACCAGCTGTTAATGCTGGGTTTGAAACACGACCCTGAAGAGAATAGAAATTTGCAACTAATTTTTCAATAGACACTCATATCTTATACATAAAGTATTTTTGGAAATGCTGAAAATAGAGTAATTTTCTAAGTCCTTGTTTTAGCATTTAAATCTAAACAAATCCCAAAACAATCTTTAAAATGTTATGAAATTTCAATTTACTCACTCTTTTTGCAAAGCAAATGAGAAACGGCATCCCCTTGGTTGAAGCATGCAATCTTCTGGGCTTTTTTTTTTTAAAGCAACAGAGCTAACCTAAAATTGTGATTTTGATGGTCAGAGGCAGAGAGAACATAGCAACAGATTTTCCTTCAAAGATTCAGGAGGTGGAGGATTGGATGTCATGTTTTGTGTTACAGGAAATGGAATACATATTTTTGAATAAATGACCATATACAGTACCCAAGATCTAATGTGAATTAAAGAATTTCCATGTTAAGTTTGAAGGCATCAAGAAGAACTCACCAACACCCACTTCCTAATGCCTTCCTGTATTTTCTGCTATCTTCATAAGAATCTAATTCTTAATTCCAATAAAAACATAACAGTTCAGTTCCAAGAAAGAGATGGTTTGGGCCCAAAGTTGGTCATTGTTCAGTCCCTCTGAAGCTGATAAAGAATTCCCTTGTAAAATAATGACTAACTGTAGTTGAATTGAGCCTGCGCGTGCTTTCTTAATTCTGTCAACACCACCACCCCCCCAAAAAAATCCGGATATGGTTTATACAAAACTGGGCAAAAAAAAATATGTTTAAGAGTAAATTACCTAAAGAACAAACAAACAAACTCCACATTATGCTCAAACCAATTTTATTGTTTTAATATTTATAATTCATGTACAGTTTATTTCAATTTAACACAATCATGCTAAGAAACTATGACCTTAAATTTCTGGGGGGGGGGGGGGAAATGCAAGGAACAAATGTAAATTAGATGAGAACCAAACAGAAAAAGGATTATGGGAATGATATAATTCTCAAGTCTGCTTTGTTAAACCGGTGTCTATCTGGGACAGTAGTAACTCTGAAGTAGACTTTTATTTAAAAAAAAAATAAAGCCTGAAGAAAGTAGAGATGACTATAGAGATTTTTTGTTCAATTACTGTGTTGTTCTGCATAGCTTTTGATGACAAATATAATTGACTGAAGTTAAGAAGTCTGTTTTAAAGGGATAAAAAGAGTCTGTTTCCTGCTGCTTCATCATATGATTTCATAATCCAGAGTAAGATGGCAGAGGAGTGCAGATTGGCAGCATTAAAAGAAATGAGGGGAAAACAAGCTTTAATTGAACAGCGGAGAAAGTAAGTGTTATAATTATTTTCAACAAAATTAGCGTAAATAAGTTTACTAAATATGGGTTGCAGAAATCTAGATCGCTAGATGGTGGCAGAGTTTTTTTTTTCTGTATTATCTTTCTGCCATCTGACAATCATCAGAATTTTTGCAGCCTAAATATATGAAAGCCCTAATATAGACGATGTTACTACTTGACAGAAAAACAAGCTGGCTTTTCATTTTAAAAATGAGTCTCCTTCCAGCTTTGATTTGCTTTTGCTACTTGCAGAGTGAAAGATTTATGCCACTGATAACAGGAGCAGATCCCTGATTTTAAATCCATAAGGAAGATTATTTCTAGTGCAGGAAAGCAGGAAAGCAGAAGGAAGATTGTTATGCGCCTCTCCTGTTTTTCATTGCCAAATTCAATATTCAGTTCCTTCATACTGTTACTTTTCCCCTTATTATTCCAAGTCTGCATTTTCACAGGATGAAAATAGGATCAGTGAAAATCTAACATGTTAAACAAACTTTTGAACCAGATCATACTCACTTAAGAAATGATAGCTAGGGTGTGTAGACAGTAATATTTCTATTCCTACTGTTTCTCACCATAGCCTCTCAGCAATATTTCCACAACTTCTGTCCAGCATCTTTTTCACAGTTGCAGGATTTTAACTAAATTCATCCTGACTTTGAATGCGCAGGAAAATATTAGACTTGCATAAACTGACATCTTTGCTTTCTTGTTTCATATTCGGTTTTGAAAGTTTAAACCAGATATATACTTAATTTCACTATTTTTGTGATCGCCAAAAAGCACTGGCTTCTTTGAACAGCACCGAAGCTTGAATCAGGGAGATTTAGCCATTTCAGCTGTGTGAATAACCCAAAGCTGCTCTTAAATCCATATGTGTATGAATGTCCATGTATACACACAACATATGATGGGTTATATTTAGTATCTAGAAATAGAATCATTGTTCTTTATTGTGATTGTTCATCTTCAAAAATATTATGTACACTTGCTCAAGAATAAAATTCCAGTATGATTTTCAAAGTGTGGTGTTTTTCTGGAAAGTTAATTCCAATATTGACTATGTGACTTAGTGGTGAAATGTTAAATACCTTTAAAATGTTTTTGAAGAGATAAAGAAGTTCTTCAGAAATGGAGAAAACAGTCCAGAAAGATAAGAGAAAAGAAAGGAATATATACATATTCACCCCAAAAAGGAAATACAATGGTATGTATCATCATATGATTTTGTTCTACAAAAATATGTTGCTGGTTTTCATAGTGAAATATGGATATTGGGGTTCTCCGTACTCCTGGCCTAAATGCTTTGTACTGTACTTCATGGCAGTTATTTCCCCACAGCTGAATTGTGTATTTAGGACAGGGGTGTCAAGCTCAAGGCCTGGGGGCCGGATCCAGCCCACAGGGTGCTTAGATCCGACCCAGAGGGCCACCCAGGAAACAGCTCATTTTTACTGGCAGAGCTCTTGGGCCACCACAGGCACCCCTGACACGAGTGACGTATAGCTGGCCACCCCCACCCCGCCTCCCGAGGTCAAACACAATGCCGATGCGGCTTTCAATGAAATCGAGTTTGACCCCCCCCCCCTGTTTTAGGAGAAGACCTCTGGTGACCCAAATTATAAGGACCTTCAATAATCCTATGATATGATGTGCGAGACCATTCTGAACAACTATAGTCTCTTATTTAACTTATACTTCCTTAATTATGTAAACAATCATCAGTTGTAGAATAGCTGGTCATCTGATTTGGTCTTCACATAGAAAATGGAAAAGATGCATTCTTGATTTTGATGATGAGATGTGGAGAACGTCTTGAAAATAGCTGAAAGCACAAAAATTAGGACTTTGGCAAAATTCTCGGAGAGTAAGGCATCTCAGGATAATCTAATCATCTCATCAATATAGCAGTAGACTTAGCAGTAGACTTATATACCGCTTCATAGGGCTTTCAGGCCTCTCTAAGCGGTTTACAGAGAGTCAGCATATTGCCCCCAACAACAATCTGGGTCCTCATTTTACCCACCTCGGAAGGATGGAAGGCTGAGTCAACCCTGAGCCGGTGAGATTTGAACCGCTGACCTGCTGATCTAGCAGTAGCCTGCAGTGCTGCATTTAACCACTGCGCCACCTTGGCTATCGAGGCCCTAGCTATCTTTCTGTCCTTAATTTGTTGAATCTTTGCCTCCAGAATGAATTATTTGTATTTCTGTGAAAATATCTGGATCAATTTAATTTGATAGACCTTGTTTTAGAGCCTCTTGGGCTGACTAGTGCCAAAGGTTCAGTTTGGTTAGATCTTGAGATCCATAACCAGAGTTTTCACCCAAGGACACACACACACCCAAGAGAGAAAGAAGTAGGGGATGGAGGCAATGGTAAATATCAGCATCTGATAAGAGCAATATGTTAGCCCAATATATATTCACAGGTGTTATATGTATTTGAAAAAGGTAGTGATATTCCTCAGAAAAATAAAATTTTAAATGTGTTTAATGTGTTAAAATGTGAAAATGCAAATGTTCAGAATACACATTTAAAATTGCAGCTGAATCTGGTTCTAATATAACAGTGATAATAAAATATGGAACAGTAGAACAAATATGCTACAGCAGTGATAGCTGCATAAAATACATTTTCAGATCTCCTGCCCTCTCTTTTTTTCCTACCTGAATTAATCCTGTCTCCTCCCTCCCTCCCTCAAGAGGGTGCCCCATGTAGATCAGTCCCCAGGAAATTAACCTACACAGCAAACTTTTTCTTCAACTTTATTTTAATTTATGACTACCCACCCCCAGAACTTTGGGAGGAAGCGTGCAAATGTAAGTAAATACTTACGTCAGCTCTTCACCCTCATCAGCCAGAACCCACGTGTGCAGTAGGTGTCAAAACATCCTGCGCAGAGCTGTTCAAAAGCTGTGGCTGCCCAAGCTGTTTGGAGGCGTTGGAACAGAAGGGCTTTAATTTAAAATAGGATGGTTGATGGATGTCTCCTGAGATTTTACTGATGCCAAATTGAAGTAAATGCAGGCTGGATGTTATAGTTAATCCAGAGAGAGAAATCTGTCCTCGTGCTCCCAAGAGAGAAACTCTTTGTTTTGTAACCCTGTAAATAGAGCCTCAGTCCCTCAGTTCATGGAAAGGAGTCAAGTCTTCCTCTACTCCTGGAGATCAGGTGAGGAGGGGCCACTTTGACAGCAGCAAAATTGAAGTGGAATAATGCATAGCTACATTCCCCCCCCCCCCCAGTTTTCCTCTGTGGTCCGGCTTGTGCTCCTGTGACTTTCAGGTGGTCCTTTATCCAAGTAACAAAGTCCCAGCAGAGGAGAATAGATGCTGCTTGAGGTTGAACTGTCGGATGCGTGATGCTCTCTGAGCTCAGTAGCTTGTTTGCAGATGTTTTATTACCCAACTAGGTAACATCATCATCATCATCATCATCACCAGTGTTACCGACTGTTAGGTTTGCTCCCCATGGAAGATTAACACTGATGATGATGATGTCACCTAGTTGGGTTCTGAAATGTCTGCAAGCAAAGAACCAAGTTCAGAGAGCACAAGAACTTAACAAACCACAATAGGGTCCAACTCTGCCTAGCTTTACGGGTGCAGTTAGGCAATGCCACTTGCTGTAACTCTGTTTATTATAATTTAACAAAACAACTAATGAGCAGTCATTGGAACAGGCAAAGCTTATGAATGGTGCTTCTAGACTCAAAAGCAGGGCTTGGATCTGGCTTTTATTTTCATTTGTTTAAAATATTTTATGGCCATGAGATTGGGCCAAGTGTTTGATGATGGTTTTATTGATTTTATTGTAACTTTTTTGCAGTACAGTATAGTATTTTTCCCCAAGTCATTGGGCATTTATTATTTAAATGAAGCTATTTAAGTGAAGTTAAAATGAAAACTCTGTAGGCTTAACCTATTCTAAAAAATCAGGGCTCTCAATCACAATTGTTTATTTGTGATCGTGCTTTCAGACACTTAATTTGACATCCCTTTCTTAGCTATCCATCAGAACCTGTTTACACTTCATGCTCAGCTGTGGCTTCCTTATCCATAACTTGTCAACTAAGCTGCACTTAGATACACATAGTGCCATAAGTCTTACCATAAACAATTGTGTTGACCTCATCAAATTTGCTAAGTCTAAACCTAATACATTGTGTTATGGTTTAGCATAGTGTACAAACCCAATCTAATTAAGGATGTTGATGTGGAGAAAAGAGTTTCTTCTGCTTCCAGGTTCAATGAAAGTCCAATTTTCAGACCCCCCTTATAGAGATCATAGGGATATCAGTTGATAATAGAACATTCTTCCATTGATTTCTAGAGCCTTGAATTTTGAAGAATTGGTTGGGATACTAAATCCTTATGTCTTTGATCTTCACATTTTAGTTTTAAAAATAAGAGGGACTAATCAAGGGAAGGATTAAGAAGATTAATAGTTACACCAAATTTAGTCTTTTATAACGCCATGAGTTTGGCTATTTTGTATGAATAATTTGAAAATTATTCTCTTAGCTTCTTCCCTGAATGAATGTGTAGGAAACACAAGAGGGCGCTACGCCACCATAGTATTTAATTGCAGTGAGGCTGCAGGCTTCAACAATATCAAATTAATAATGCAAATCATAAAGGAACAAACATGAACTGTATTTCCTCTATTTCTGTCAGTCAATTAGAGGGTAGTTCTAAACATGATTTGTAGGTGAAATGTCGCATGAAGTCATGGTGTATAAGCAGAGCAGAAGAAAAGGCTGCTTGGTGTATATCATTGCTAAATCTTATTGGATAGGATGTAAAATGGTTGCCTTGATTATATGGCTGACCTGGCTGACTTTGTCTGATTAAAACAAAAACAAAAAACAAGGCTACATAAGCTAAACTTAGGACGAGAGATCATTAAGAATTCCTAGGCTGCAGTTTGGTAAATTGAAAAAAATCTTAGAAGAAACAATTGTAGAAGAAACAATAAGAAACCACTTCTGCATTGTTAAGAAAGCAACGAAGATCTTGTTCGTGACAACATGAAGAATCAAACTTCTGAAGGAGACTTTAACTTCACCCGTGATTGATTGCTGTGTCAAACCACTGAATTCATTGATCTGAATGGCTTGGTTGGAAGACAAATTCAAATGTATACACAAAGAGGCACGCATAGGCCCAGTGAGTGCCCCGTGCCCTTTGTCACTGCAAAGCATACTTTAGTATCTTCCTTTAGTCATCCTTACGGTGTGTGAGAAGAGGCTAAGCTACTATCTATTGGTAGGTCTCTGGATGGTTTGCAGTAAAGTAGCTAGCCTTTCTGACTCTCAATGGCTTTAACAGTGACAATTTGAAAATCTTTTTCCTCAGACAAAAAAATAGAAAATTGAAAACAAGTTATTGAATGACTGGCAGAGACAAGTAGCACATTTTACATGGCCTAATAAAAGATTGAGGATTTAATGTAAGAAACTGGAGCTCTCGGAAGACCAAGGGAATCTGGCAGCCCTGAACTTCAAACAGGATAGCTGTTTAATTTGGATTACATATTGGATTTTATCACTCTGTGGTTGTGTTACCTTCTTTGAGGGAACAGGACTCCCAGATGGACAAACTATCTTTAGATTGATACAAACAGAAACGAACAGTTATAAGATAATTTGTATTATGTACAATAATAAACAATGTATTAAAGTTGGGAATAAATATAAGAAGCTTTCCAAATTCTTGCCCCATTGTTGTTGTTTTTCATGAAGATAAACACATGGAGAATTTTGTTCAGTAGACAGACACAAATCATATATACATCAAAATGTGATAATGCAAATAGGCAAAACCATCTGATCTGTTTCAGTATCTTCAAATAACAGTATATTTAAAAGAACTACAAAGAAGAGGGAACAATTAGGGATCTGAATGAATCTGAAAACCTTATATTTCTTTCAGCATTTGCCAGGTCTTGCTTATAAACCGCTGATGAATATGTAATTCAGAAACTGATATAAAAATAAAAACCTTTCTTCCCTAATTTGGTGACTTAAAATCGAGAGCAGAGGTGGAACATGAGTGAAATTTAGGATTTGCAAATTCAGTTTTTCCGTTAAATCCTAACCCCAACCTTTAAGACAATAGTATGGAAGTTAATGTGGTGTGTAAGGACAATCCTGTTGAAGGCCACTACATTCCTTACCCCAACTTTGTATTTTAATTCTTTTAGTTAAAGAGAAGTAAACCAAATCTCCGAATTTCAACATTATTTTTGTTTCCAGAAATTTCTCTGGACCCCAAATTAGTGGACTATACTTTCTTTAAAAGTTTTTTTAAAAATGCAGGTGCTCATTGAAGGAAATTCACTTATCCTAATTTTGTGTACTATATTCTTTAAAATGGAAGATTAATAAACTGGAAAAAATGTGCTTATATGTATCACTTTCAGCCACAAATTTAGGATTTGGTAACTTACCAGCTGCTTGATTTTTTAAATATTTTTCATAAGTTCTAGGTCAAGCATGCTAAATCATGGCCATTTGTGGGCAGAAATGAATCTTCTTCAAAGCATTTAGGAGCTGGGATTTTCACATCTCATGGGCTTTGCCAGTGTATAGAATAATGACAGGCTTAACTCTGAAGAAACACTCATCATCTTAATTTGCAGCTGCTTGTTTCAGAGACTTTCACAACATATTCTCTGCAACTCTAAAGATCTGCAGAATGGGGAAAAACATAAAATCAAAAATAAATGCATGTTTTTATTTGTAGTGAGCAAAAAAAAAATCATAGGGAGCTAGGCAAAAATATTTTAAGTGGTTTTCTTTTCATAATGATTGTTCCTATATTTTTAAGTGCAAACATCTTTACTCTTTCAATCATTAGTTATTTGATTGATCTAACCAGAAACTTGAGGATTACAGAAAGAAAGTAATGAGGGGGAAGGAATCCAATGGCTTTGAAAACCCAAGTATCCCTCAGGTGGGCCTTCTATACCTTTCCAGGACTCTGGTTGGTTCTGCCTTCCTCACTTCTGACCTTGGTCCATCTACTTTCCATTACACAGTTTGGTCCACCCTGAAAAGATGATGATTCCACCTCTTCTAAGCAGGAAAAACCCCAAAGGGGTTTAAGTGAAAGCATGACTAAGCTGTTGTAGAAATGCTTCCAAACAAGCAGTTTTTGATGCTACCAATCATAAGACATTGCGGAATCAGCCGGCCTTTTTCTTGCAACTGAGTGATTTCCTAGTAGGCAATGTTACAAAGGAAACTTTGGGATTACAAATGGAAGATGGCAACATCTGGACCTCATCTTGCACTGGTTAAATTCCTTGCATGTAGTAAGGCAATTGCACAATAAAAGCCTTGGGAGGAAGCAGTGTTCCTAAACAAAAAATGTTACTGTTTAGTTGGCAGGAAGGAGAGAGAAGTGCCTAAAAAGTTTTTA
Source organism: Thamnophis sirtalis (assembly GCF_051295495.1). Lineage (NCBI taxonomy): Eukaryota > Metazoa > Chordata > Lepidosauria > Squamata > Natricidae > Thamnophis > Thamnophis sirtalis. Next base: position 70,401,022 of record NW_028261391.1, read on the forward strand.
GATTTGTTTCCAGAAAAGATATAATTCTCGTCTAGCCAAGTTTGATTTTCTTTACTGTTAGAAACTTCCATTACAACAATTAATAATGGGGAAATTCAGATGAACAACTTATTCTCTAACACATATGGCATTTCCCTGCAAAATGCAGAATGAGAATCTATTTATTTATAAATAATCATTCACCGGCATATTTACAACATCTAATGTGGTTACTGAAGTAATCCATCTTCTGGGCTTGCTCAAAATATTGCACCATAAACTAGTTAAACACTACCAGGAAAATTAAAAACCCGTTGATATTAGAGTAGCCAAGCTTTGCATGGTGCGTGAATACAGTGGCTAAGCCTCAATGTTTGATGGCCTCATTTAAGATTCTTGTATGAATCCGTCCAGAGGCAGAACAGAGACTCACTCGAAGGAGAGCTACAGACTAAGAAAATGCCTCCAGTTGGTTCCTTTCCCTATTTTATTTTATTTTTTTTGCAAAAAGGTCATCTCATTTGTTTAAGTTGTTGCAGAGAGATTGCACAGATATCGCCAACCAGTCCATCACATCTTTTTGCCTCTCCATCAACCACCCTAATAATTGTAGCTCTTGGATTGTGAGGATGCAGAAAGCCTGTTCTCCATTGGAATTCGAAATCTCACAGCTTGGTGCAGAAACCCTGTAGAGTTGCATAAATTGGTAGCTTCCTTAGACAGTAGTAGATGCCTCCCAGATTGACCATTGGGGTCTTGATGGACTCTGAAAGTTTCTGGGCTATAATTATTTCAAGTTTGACAACTGAATTCAGAGAATATAATAGTTATTGAGCAATCTAGTCTTCTCTGGGGAGAATCAGCACCCTAGATAACACAACAATTTTGAAATATTTATTTACAAAGGAGATAAAAGGAATGGTGCTGTAGATAACTCCGAAACTGTGCCAGACATTTCTATACACACCCCACCATCCCTGCACAACTGATTTACTTTTTGAAAAGTGCATTGTAGTTAAGCACCCTGAAATCAATATGCATAGGATGAATTATATCATTCTACCTTGAGTCACATGAGCAAAGAAAAGAAGAAATACAGTTTAGAATGGAGCAATCCACAGCATTCTGGACAACTTTTCACAAGAATGCCCTGGGGGGGATTTTTTTTCTTAATGTTTTTGCTCGAAGTTCTCAGCGTAAGCCAAATCATCTTTGAACAACTCTCTTCTTGTGTTGGTTTCTATCATCATAGCAAACGTATCCCTGTTGCAGGAGACCTTTCCTGTTCTCAGTCTTCTGAGCCCTCTTTGTGAAATTTCTTTCCAACACCCCATTGCTTTGGAAAGAATAAAAAAGACTGACTTTTGATCCTCTCAGTCGCCTCCAACCTCGTGCCGTCCACCTGTCTTGGGCTGCAAATTCTGGGAGTTGTGATCCAAAATATTGGATCAACAAAAGTTAATTTTATATCTTCATGTTTATTTATGTAACTCACGTTGAATATGCCTGAAACTGTCTAAGGTGGGAAATCTGTAATGAGCTCAGTGTTCTGATTCTTTGGGATTCCTCATGCTGGTTTTTTTCTGCGAAGGTACACTTGTAGTCTTGTTTGAGTTATATACCCCCCCTCGAGCCCTTTCAGGTATCTCACACATATATACAGGTGGGCAATGCATTTCGTATAGGTTACTTATTATGTAACTATTTACTAGCAAGACATGAGAGGTTTGGAGACCTTGGTGCTTCCTGAGGTTGGGGTTTCTTTGTTTTGCCAGAGTCTGGTCAGGAAACGAAGCAGCTCAGAGAGCACCAAGCGAGCCACATTTCATCCCTGAGCTGCAGCCACTCTTTCCCCTTGGTCTATGGGGAAGTATCAGGCCAGAGGTAGCAGGCAGGCAGGCAGGCGGGTTTCGCCTTATTTTAGTTAGCATGAAGAAGACCTTCATTTTCCGGTCTCATTTAAAAGAGCGAAGACACAAAAGCAGATGTGTTTATACTGTTCATTTCGAATGTTTTCTAACAGCCATAAAAAGACTGTTTAACATTTACCACTTTATTAAAACAGGTAGACCTTGCCAGAATGCTAGGACTGAAAGCATATACAAAGCTGTAAACAAAATTCAAACCTCTTAACTTATTTACATGAGAAGATTTTCTTGCTCAAATGTTGTCATACCATTTTTATTCTACAACATGTATCTCTAAAAAATAAACATGAATATTTTGAAGAGTCGTGATCTGATGAGAGCTGATAAAATCTGGATTCTACATGGAATGTCATTGACATTATCTTTAAGGCTGTTTTGCAAACAGCGATGTGATTTATTTTACAGCAAATTAGGGAGAGCAAGGACTTTAGAAATTATTTGGAGGTCAAAGTCATATCTGAAGTTTCTACTTCGTTGTTGTGACATTATATAAACAAATAAATTGCTTAGCTATGCGCCTTGTGATTATCCCTTACCCCCCAGCTCCTGTACTAAACGTTGTATTACAAAGAATAAGATGTAATATGAAAGTAGCATCTTTACCACTAGGTGCAATAAAACCGCTCACCCAAATGTAGGGAAATCTGCTTCTTGTATATCTACTATTAAAAAGTCAAGTATAGGATAAAAGCAGGCTGCCCCTCCTCCACACAGGGTCATTCCTCTCTCCAAAATTAAAAAGGGCAATAAATTCCTCTCTCCAAAATTAAAAAGGGCAATCCTCCGGGATTGGGCGGCCTATAAATCGATTTAATAAATAAATAATAAAATATATGTGTGCCAATTTGCATATGTGCATGCAAATTTTTTGGGGGGGAGAATAAATAGATATGTAACAAATTTTGCAATAAGGAGAAGTATGCTAACAGATGAAATATATAACTGCTTAGTTTGGATGATCCCTTAGCAGTAAAATAGGTCTGGTTTTTCTAAATCACCTTGCTTTCTATCAACTTTAAAAAGGGGTTTTTTTTAAATCTAGTGAATTGACATGTTCTTCAGACAGAGTGTGCTTTGAAGTGCAGATCTGTTCTCTGTAAAGATGACCCACACAGGGTGTTTTATTGTCTGATTTTAATAGCAACCACAGGCCTCATCAGAGAGACAATGAGATAGAGTTTAGCTTCAGGGTTTAGCATCATTAGCCTTCTACCTTGGATAATCCCTTTCCTTCTAATACTGAGAATTAGTTTTTCTTCTTTTAAAAATGACTGGACTTCTTATTAATATATTTTCATAAGAATAGAGTGATTAGAATAAAAGGAAATTTTGGGAATGAGGGGGTTTGTTCATTTGCTATTTGTGTTTATAATTGCAATTTATAGAGTTTTCTGATTTTTGCAAGTAATGGCTTCTATATAATTTTTTAATTTAATTACTTATTTCAAGGTTGAGCAACTGGATAAGAGGAGAGGCAGGCAGCTGTTATAGTTCCTCTTATTGGTAAAATGCCTATTATCTTATTGGCTTTCCATAAGCTTTTAAAAACTGAATTGTTTCAGGGTGCCTGAGGAAGATTAAAAATACTATTGTTTTTTATATTACTATCATTGATTTTTATTTCATTGCAGTTTTTAACTTTATATTTTGGGTGTTTTCTTCTATTATTCTTATAGTTTTATTGTACCATCAATCCATGAAATCTTTATTACGATCATAGACCAGCCTAAGAAAAGTAGAGTGCAAACAATTAATAATTTTAAAAACTTAAAAGTGTAAAATACACAAAGATAAAAAACATTTTAAAAACCTAAATTATACATAAACATCAAAAATCCATAAATGGGATAAAAAATATTAAGCAAATATAAAATAACAAGAGTTAATCCATGGCTAACTAAATCTACCATAATACAAAGCACTTAGCTAAGAAGTCAAATATTCAGCCACAGGTCACATCGCATCTCAGGGAGGTATAAATTTGTCCTATGCATCCTGGGACAAAATAATGGAAGGCTGCATGGATTTGCATGTCATTTTTGGGCAAGGGCCAAATGCTAATCTCTTATCATTCCAGTTTCAGTTTATGTGCTGCTGAAGTGAACACTTACTATACTGTTGATTCCCATACATCTCTGGTAAACAGGCAAGATTCCATGTAGAGTGTCAGGTATAATTTAATAAACAAATAAAATACAATAGGCACTTATAAGTTTCACACTGATTTTACATTGTGATATCTCATAATTCTTGAATGTTATTAGCAATTCAGCCGCCAAAGTGTATATCATGAGTTGTTTCCCAACAGCTTTCAGAGCAAATTCCAGTGGCTCATGCCATCTTTCCACAGCTGCATGCATGGATGTCACTCATACAAGCCATCATGCTGCTCTCCATGCATGCTTCTTTATGTCACACAGCTGTCAAAGATGCTACGCCATTCAGAAAAATGGGAAATTGGATATAATTAACTTTAGGATTTAGAAAGGAGAGCATAGGCGAATGCCACTTCATTAAAACTGACACTCTTCGTAAGAGGATTCAGAATAGAAGACTTGTCTGGGATAGTTTTCACACAACTTGAGATGGGATCTGTTGAGGAAGTTATAGAAATCTTGTTCTGAACTATGTAGAAACTCAAGAAACAGGAACATGAAGCCTGTCCACTTCCCACATCAGTGATCCATCCAAGAGATCCAATCATCTTTCATTTACACACAATTTGGGATCAAATAATAAAGACTAGTTTTAATAAAAGAAGATATTTTATTAATTGGCATTCTTAACAAATGATTTTTAAAAAAATGTTTTGCTCTGCAGTAAAATGTCAAGGACAACAGTTACATTGATTCAATGCTCCAAGGAGTTTGTTTCCATTCTTACATGATTTTTATGTGAGAAATGAAGCAGTGATTGACATATCCCTGAAGAGTATGATTTTTAAACACCATTAATACTTTATACTCCTTGCAAAACTATGAGCATGTCCTTCACTTTTCTCTCTCTCTCTCTCTCTCTCCCACTGTCTCCCTCCCCCCCATCTCTCTCTCTCAGTCCCTCTTTTATATCCCATGATGATTAAATGAGTCTCAGCGGTTTTCCTCCCATTTAACTCTCATCCAGGGAGTTTCTGAGCCTGCCTTTCTACTGCTAAACGTAGTATGCGCTTCTCCCCTCAGCTGGGTTAGAATTATTATCTTTGATAGATCAGCTGAAATTCTGACTGGATAATAATTTAACATGGAGGGAGACGGGTGGGGGGGGACCATCTCTGGAATGACTTTGAGGACATCTGGTAATAGTTTCTCAGGGCCACAGTCGCTGGCAATGCTAATTTCTGCTATTAGATTTCAGACCTACATTTGGAACAGGCTGAAATTAGGGTTTGTTCTTGACAAAATATGTAGGGGTTAAATAGGCCACATGTAGAAGATGGAGTCACAGGCAGAGAAGGATAGGAAACATGGATGTAATCAGTAAATAACTAAGGGTCAAGTATTGTCTGATCAAATGAGAATCTAATGGTTCAAAACACGAATGTATTAAAAAAAGGAACCCAAATGCTCACAACAATACTAGCATGTGCTTCTTGAGAAAACCGGCTCATGCTGGGAAACCTGTTGAAAGAGGATGAAGATTCTCAGTCATCCAGGTAGAGTTGTCTGGAAGCTGAATCGTGGCAACAGGTTTTCTTTTCTTGTTGGTTCAAACTAGCAAGGGGAAAAAAACACGATTGAATTGTGATAGGAGTTCTGGCTCTAGATATGAGAAAGGTGATGCTGTATCCTATAGAAATTAAGCCAGTCATTTCTCAGTTTGAGTCCCCAGGCTCTCACTAAGAACCAACGGTATTTGATGGAAAAGAAACAGCGCAAGTCCCCATTAGCTCCCGTGTTTTGTTTTCTTCTCTTTCAAATAGAAATTCTGGCCTTTCTAGTAGGGAATGGCAACCTACGTAATGGAACCTTTTCTAGGCAGCAGAACAAGCTAATTACTTGAAGGTCTCCTGCTGCATTTGTACATCTTTTGAGAGATGTGCTGATTGCCTTTAACCTCTAGATGTCTTTTAAAAATGTAGTTTGCCTTCCCTTTATATGAAGAGAAAAAGTAAGTTGCTACGTATGTATATAATACACCCACGTTCTTCCTCAGGCTGTGATTAGAAAATAGCTGCTGTGATATTTGAAATGATTACATTTGATTAAATGAGTCGTAAAAAAGGGGATTAATAGTTGGGAAATTTAAACAACAAATTTTATACCCTAAGTATTTATTTGATTATATTCGACCTATCCTCCATAAACTCAAGGTAGCATAAGGAGGAGTCTCTCTCCTTCCATCCCTGAGTTGAGACCAAGGGAACTCTCGTGGCCGTCGCTAGAGGACTTGACTCTTGGCTTCCTAGTCTCATTCCAATACTTTAACCATATTGCTATCCTGCCTTAAATCCAGCTAGCACGACCAGTTGATCTTTTTCCCCAAGTTGCTCTAATGCCACCATATGTCACATTTTTTTAGGTATCCCAAAACGCACCTTATGCTACCGATAATATTAAGAGCAATGACAAGCTAGACAGTTGGCGAGAACCATCTGACCTGGATGAGCGCATAGAAACAGCGCAAAACATAAATGCAATAAGAGCCACTGATACCTTCAGGTAAGAACTAAGGGGTCAGCCTCACATCCCCCTAACGGTAACAAAAACATGTTCAGGTAATCAACCTGTATGCCACGTCCTCAACAAATTTGCCTTCCTCCCGCTCTTCACCTAGGGTGAACTCATTTAAAGTTGCTTTGGGCTGTTCCAACTTTAAAGTATTGTTTTCCCTCTTACCCCAATTCAATTTTTGCCATCCACACAATCTATTATACTTCCCTGATGATGTAGTTTATGATGTAACTGAGTTGGCATTTGCCAAATGCTCCTGTGTATAGTTTTAGGCTGTTGCAAGCACCACCCTTCATGGACATTGTGGTTGACGTTCAGGAAAGGTAGGAGATCTGGATTACACATCTGTACTTATGTAGAGCCTGACCTGAGCTTATCATACAGTTTGCCAAGTCCTGCATGGGATCCTTATGTGCATGAATTTTCCCCTCTTTCAAAACAATAATACATCTACACCTGTAACTTGTGTAAGTTGGGCAATCTGACAGGTAGTTAAATCAACTGCTCTGTCATACACTCAAACCTGTCCGTCTTTCTTCATCTCAAGAAAGCAACTTGTTTCTCAAGCCAGAGGCTGGCACTCGATAGGAGTAGAACTGAAACCAGAGTCCCTTTTTTCTATTGAATTATTTAAAGACAATGCTCCTTACCAGGCTTATTACTGGGGCAGAAGAGGGCTCATCCAAGGGTAGTTTATGCTGGCATACTTTTCTGTTGGCTCGTTGATTGGAAGAGAATGCTTTAACATGGCTATAGAGTGCACTAAAAGAGATGCGGCTCTTTGGAGTTACTCCAATAACAAGGCCTTGTATTGGGAGAAATACAATGCCATTTTTCTTTTCTTTCTGTTCCTGTATATTGTCCAATATTCCCATATCCCAACTCCAGTTGAACAATATGTTAATTGACCTCTCTACTCTTCCCCCCCCCCAAAAAATATTCCTATCATACCTGGCTCAACGGTAGTAACTGTGAGAGGGATCTTGGAGTCCTAGTGGACAATCACTTAAATGTGAGTCAGCAGTCTTCTACAGCTGCCAAAAAGGCTAACACACTTCTAGGCTACACTAACAGAGGGACAGAATCAAGATCACATTTTAGATTTTATTTTACATTTTATTTATTATTTATAGGCCGCCCTTTTCCCTAAGGGGACTCAGGGCGGCTTACAATTCATAGGAGGGGGAGTGCAAGACAAAACATAAGACAATACGTGAGTAAAAATAGAAATAAAATAATAAAACACAACTTTCATTCAACATTCGGGTGGAGCGGATTAGAATCTTTAACCCCAGGCCTGACGGGATAGCCAGGTCTTGAGGGCTGTGCGGAAGGTCTGGACGGTGGTGAGGGTGCGAATCTCCACGGGGAGGTCGTTCCAAAGGGTCGGAGCTACTACTGAGAAGGCTCTCCTCCGCGTAGTTGCCAGTCGGCACTGACTGGCGGATGGAACTCGGAGGAGGCCCAATCTGTGCGATCTAATAGGTCGAAGGGAGGTAATTGGCAGGAGGCGGTCTCTCAAGTACTCAGATCCACTACCATGGAGGGCTTTATGGGTGGTAAGAAGCACCTTGAAGTGTTAATGCCATTTTATGATGACTTGATAAGGCCACACTTGGAATGCTACATCCAGTTTTGGTCAACACAATATAAAAAAGATGTTCAGATTCTAGAAAGAGTGCAGAGAAGAGCAACAAAGGGGAGACTAAAACATATAAAGAACAGTTGCTGGAATTGGGAAGGTCTAGTTTAATAGAAAGAAGGACTAAGGGAGACATGATAGCAGTGTTCCAATATCTCAGGAGTTGCCAGAAAGAAGAGGGAGTCCAACTATTCTCCAAGGCACCTGAGGACAGAACAAGAAGCAAATGGTGGAAACTAATCAAGGAGAGAAGCAACCTAGAACTGAGGAGAAATTTCCTGACAGAACAATTAGCGTAATCAGTGGAACAACTTGCCTCCAGAAGTTATGAATGCTCCAACACTGGAAGTTTTTAAGAAGAAATTGGACGACCATTTGGTTTCCTGTGTAAGCGGGGGATGGAGTAGAAGATCTTTAAGGTCCCTTCCAACTCTCTTTCATTCTATCCCCTTTACAGATAGTCCTCGAATTACAGGCATTCATTTAATAACCATGCAAAGTTACAACAGCACTGGAAAAAAGTGATTTACAACCAGTCTTTGCACTTAACAACTGTCACAGCAACCCCTCGGTCACTTGATCAGAATTCAAGCGCTTAACAATTGGCCTGTACTTATGACGGTTGCAGTGTCCCAATGTCACGTGATCGCCATTTGCAACCTTCCCCCCCCCCTCCTTCTTCTGACAAGCAAAGTCAATGGAGGAAGCCAGATTTGCTTAATGGGCACATGATTTATTTAACAACTGCAATGATTTGCTTTGCAACCATGGCAAAAAATGTCATAAAATTAGATGTGACTAACTTGACAATTGCCTTTCTTAGCAACATAAATTCCTGTCCCAACTATGATTGTTAAGACTAATTATATACAGGTAATCCTCAACTTATGATCACAATTGAGCCCCAAATCCATGTTGTTAAGTGAGAAATTTGTTAAGTGAGTTTTGCCCCATTTTGTGACTTTTCTTGCCACATTTGTTAAGTGAATCATTGCAGTTGTTAATTAGTAATATAGAATACTTTATTGTCATTGTACATATATACACAGTAAACACATACAGTGAAATTCACATAACACCCAGAGACCAGGCCCAACACGCATGACAATCCCCAAACACACACCCCCACCCACCAAAAATTCCCCGCCTTTTATGGTCAAGTGAATCTGGCTTCCCCATTGCCTTTGCTTGTCAGAAGGTCACAAAAGGGGATCACATGAGTCTGGGACTCTGCAACTGTCATAAATGTGAGTCGGTTGTCAAACATCTGAATGTAAATCATGTGGCCATGGGGATGCTCTAACAGTCATAAGTGTTAAAAATGGCCGTGAGTCATTTTTTTCAGTTTCATTATAACTTTGAACAATCACTAAATGAACTGTAAGTTGAGGACTACCTGTATCTGCTTGGCCTATTAGCATAGATACAAGCTGTTTTATGAAACGGAAGCATTTATTTAATATTTAATGGAGTTATATATATATATACAGCATATTATTATAAATAAAATCCTAATTGATAGACTGCAAATACTTTCTCATTCAGAAACTGGCTGTCAGCATTCCAAGTATCATGCAGAATTAAATCAGAGTCTAAGGCAGAGCTATCCTTAAAGTTCCAATTTAATAAGACAGACATGTTGGCATCATGCTATGGAATCCCAATTCTGGAAATGACATCAGAATCCCACCCAGTTAAAAGTTCATGATCTTGTCCCCACACCCACAATCCATCACATGGTCCAATCTTCTTCTTCCACGCTGGCATCCACACCCAGCTGCTTCCGGTCAGGTGTGAAAGTACGGAGACAAAAGATGATCTTGGCTTCTGGTAAAGAATAAAAACAATACATTCCACAATCTCACTCCTGTCTATTCCCCCCTCCCATCAACTATGCTAATGAAACAAGAGAAAGTGTGGCAGGCCAAAATTCTGAAAGGAATATAAATGCAGGCCTGACACGGGCACTACAGTTTTCTAACGTTCCAGGTCCTCCTTTCCGATTTAGCAACACAAATTAACAACTAGGTACAGCTGCTTCTTCCTCTTCCTCCTCCTTTTCATCTTCTTCTTCTTCCATCTCCTTCTCCTCTTCCCTGTTCTTCTATAATTTCATAATGTGCATTGCATCAGCTCCCGTAATCCGATTCAAATTCTGTAGCAGCAGAAATGCCAGTAGCATTTTAAAAGAAAAAGTACTTTGAGCCTGAAGATGTTCATTATACCAATACGTCGCTATCAATATCATATCATGAATGACTGTCATAAAAGGGTAGTGCAGCTGTTTGCTACTTTTATTAATCAAAAGGCACTTATTCATCTCAGAAATGAGAGCCTATACAGGCATTTAGAGGCACTGTGCTGCCCCAGCAGTATACAGCTAGTGTAGGAATTAAGAACTGTCTCCTTTAAGAAACTACCTCATGGGAAATGTAGGCAGAGACTGCCTTATGGGAAATGTAGTTCCATGACATGTGATCACGTGTCACTGGGGCATTCTGATTGGCCACTGGGGCATTCTGCCTGCGTGCAGACTTTATAGTCGGACAGTTTAAATACCTTTGTGAACCAGAATAGTAGTGTTTTGTATCTCCGCTCAGCATGGGAGTGAAATCATCATCTTTTTACACCACGCAATGGGACAGATTATGGAAAGTCAGAAGTATCTTAACATTGAACTGTAACTTTTGCTATTAAGAATGCCTGATAATAAACTTGATCTGAATGAGATTCCTAAGCGTGGAATTAACTGCATGCCCCGAGCAAGCCTACAAGGCTCGAGGCAGAACAGGCACGGTGGCTCAGTGGTTAGAATGCAGTACTGCAGGCTAACTGCCCACAGCAGGAGTTCAATCCTGACTGACTCAAGGTTGACTGAGCTTTTCATTCTTCCAAGGTTGGTAAAATGAGGACCCAGATTGTTGAGTGATATATGCCGACTTTGTAAACCACTTAGAGAGGGCTTTAAAGCACTGTGAAGTGGTATATAAGTCTAAGTGTTATTGGCGGAGACAAAATTCCACACGTTCTAAGCTGACATTCTTGCAAATTATGGTCTATTGTTGCTGTTGCTTTCCTTTTCTTGTGTACTTGTTTATTAAACAATCTATGAAATTATTGTTTAATGTTTAAATATGATCCTGCCACACCAGTCTAATATAACTTTTTTCTTCTTCCTGGATTCTGCTCTATAAGTTGCTTTGTGGAAACTTCTTGTTCATAACTAGGGACTTCAGAAGAAAAACATTTTTAATTGCTTTAAAGCTTGAAGACAGGAGACAGATAATCAGTTTAAAGATTTTTTTCCCTTAGCTGATAGCAATTGATAACACAGTGATGAAAGAGAACAAGCAATGCACTGATATTCTATTGTTCTCCAAAATAATAGCATATGCCTTTTTTGCATACAGCTAGAATAGATATTACTCCTGCATTTTCAGAAGTTTCAGTGTTTGAAATATTTTGCATGGTTTTTTTTCCCAATAGTCATATCTGAATGGAGAAGCATTACTATAATAAACCAAACTCTGATTTCTGAAAAAGTCTTCAGATCGTATGTTTGCATGCAATGTTTGTTTCTCATTTGAAGATACGTGCAAGAAAAAAAGCATGGAAACATTGCATGCTTCCTAGTGACAAATAAGATGTGCTGTCTTGAATTGTGCAATAAAAGTGATAGTGTAATTTTTTAAACTTAATATAAAGAGAAAGCCTGTGTGGAATGTGTCATAAAGAGGTTAAAATATTAGACGTGTAATGGAAACAAGGTCTTAATCGTGGAAGCTCAGGGGTGACTTCAGACAGCTCCCAGCTCACAAAATTCACACCGGTAGATTATACCTCTAACAAAAATCTTCAAAGAATTAAATAAAGTTATAATCCAATTACTTTAAATATAGGATAAGAAACAGAATAGTACTTGGTGGATCATCCTGCCCTCATTATCATTATGAGTTTTTAAGTCAAAATCAAAACCAAAGGTTGACAGTAGAAGTACGTAGAGACAGCTCTGGTGGCCCTATGCCTCAGTGTAGTAGTAAGATTTGTTTTGTTCCCAGAAAAATTAGGAAGAGCAGGAGGCTTTAAGATTGCCAAGGACAAGCGGGGCCCAGATGGTGGTGGGAGCCATGGCCCTGTTGCCCAATTACCTCTGTGTGTCCTCTAGAGATTACGTCCACATGAATCATTACCACAAGGACTCTGGATACATGAAAAGCTCTCCAAGTCATCCTCCCGGCCAGAAAAGGGTATTGGTGGACACATGCCTCATTTGGAAACATTAGCATTTCAAATTATGTCGTTTTCTTTTTAATTGCTTTAATGTATAAAAAAATTAAGAGATTTTCTTAATGTATAAGAAATTAAGAGGTAAACATAGCAAAAAAAAATGAAGAGGAGGGAAGATCTCTTTTCTAAGTATTAAATGTAGAATTAAACCATAGCCTTGTGGAATCATATTGGTCAGGATTTCTATTATTTTGATAGGGAACATAAGCAGAACCATCAGCTCAAAACCACGTTGTAACGTGATTTTTAAAAAAATAGAGAGAAATTCATACCAGCCAAAAGTTACTGGAAAAATTGGACCTACTCTTGTTCCATATTCAGCAAAGCCACTGCTCCTGTTAGCTGTTTTCCTGGATATTTATCTAAAATATGAATTAATATTGTGGAACTCCTTGCCCTTCTATAAAGACAGATGCAGAGAATGGATAATCAAAAGCATTACTTTCTATGACCCAGGGTAGTGATCAAAATGATGTCATCACTATTGAATAAGGAAATTCTTCTACCCTACCGCATGTACCCGAGATATTTATTCTATCGGACTCTGTTTTGAAAACTGCTCTCAAAGCCAACCCGGTCATTAAGCTGAACGAGGCACTTCCCTCAGGCTGCTGATTTGAAGACTAATAAGAAAAGTCTCAAAATTGAACATTAATTAATCATATTGCAATAGTATTTTTACTGCTAGGGTGTGTCCAAGATGTTCAGCAGATTTTCTGCTTTTAGTGTTAAGAAATTTTACCAACTATAGGTATTATGTACCTCCTCAAGGCTATGACTATAATTTGCCATTTGTCAAATATTTAGGACCAAACTTGAATACAGATGGGCTCCTCTATATAAATGCATGGTGTTTTACAGTGTTTATTGTCCATGTTGTAGGCTGATTTTTATTCTGTTGTGAGAGATGTGTAATTTTTTCAAAGATTAGTTAAGAATCAAGGTCCATTTTTATTTGTATCTTTCTCTGATGGGCCATGGGAAAGGATACAAGGATTGGGGGGGAAAAAGATAGGAAGGTGACTAGTAGAAAACTGTATAATTCTGTGTTTACTAAATTCTAACTGACTTTATTAAAGATTATTAAAGTTTATTTCTAAGCAAGATTGCATCCTAATTTTTTTGTAGGCTAGGACAAGCAGATTAAAAATTCCAGTTTATTGAATTCTGTAGTTTTAGAAGCTTAAACATATATCCCAAATATCCACACATTCAGAAGCTTCAGGCCTTTTAAAATGTTACTCTTTCTACATTTCCATATGGCTTTTTAATTGCCATGTAAGAGTACTTATTAAATATGTAATTCCTAAGTAGATCTATACATGAAAACGAGACAAATTGGGGGGGGGAAAGCATTGATTCTGCTTCTTCTTTCAGGGCTGCAAAATACAAGGAAGTAGAAAATCGCATTAAACAGCACACACAATTAATGAAAGAAAAAAGAAAAAAGTTAAGAGGATTACCCAAAGAAGAAATGGAAAAAGCAAATCAAGACCTTGAAACTGTAGGTTTGCATTTAGAAATCAAATCAAAGATGCTGACATTGTAGGTTGCATTTATTCCCTTTGAAATATACCATTATGTACCATTCCTAAATGCTGGGATGGGATGGGATTTGTGCTCTTGTCCCTCTCACCCCCTTGAAGTTTTCCAGTCTCCCCTCCTCTTGACTGCAAATCCTACCATAAACTATGTTGACAGAAGTTGGGTTTGCATATGAATCAAGATTCCAAAGCAGTCCCTAACTCACTCTAGTAAATGCAATCAATTTGTAAGATGGGAAGATAGGTTGAGCAACATGAATGAAAAATAAATGAAGGAATTCTTCATTTAGGAAAACGGGTTGAAATAAGACAAAGAATTTTGATTATGGTGCTTTGCAAATGAATGAATGAAAAAACATTTCAAGCAGGATTTAATAAAATATCAACAGAAAATATCTATACTATTATATATTATATTAACCTTATATGTTATAAAACCTATACGGAGGTGGGATCCTACTGGTTTAACAACTGGTTCACTTCGTGTATCCAACTGAAAAGGAAATCAATTGGTGGCTAGAGGCATAGGATGCAGGAACATCTGAGTTGGTGTGCAACAGAGAAGTGGAAATACGTTATAATTAAAGCTGAAAGAGAAATAACAGGTGGAGGCTACTCTTGTGGTGGGTCAGGATGGGTTGGGCACATCATCGTGTATTCATGTTCTCGACAGTTAGTGGTTATCTTCATGTCGGGGCAAGTAGGAAGTGTGGGGCAGCTCTTAATTTTTGCATTTCATTATTTCTTCATCCTAGACTAGAGACACACTGCATTCCACTGGATGAGATCCAGATCCCCAGTAGGTTCAGCATGTAGAAGAATAGATATTAGCAACAATACTGAGCAGAATTCATCATTGAAGCTTTCTTGGCCAAAGGCAATTATTTCACATTGACATGAGAATGGCAGAGAGCCAGGTTTAATCTATCCACGTTTGCAACTGCTGAGTATTGTTTGAGGCACAACCGTGAATAAGACGGTCCTGTTATGTTAATTTGGTCATTAGGTGTTGTGTGCGGGTTGTTTATTCACATCTGAATCTTTGCCACCACAGGTTGAACATTTGGAGGGGGAGCTTACTGAATTGAAGAAGGACCTTCACAAGGAGTATCGTTTCACCGCTTTTACAGGCGAGCTGCTTCCCACAGCAGATAATCTCCTACCCACAAATATATTTTCTAAAATGACATTTTAAGTGGATGAAAGACTGTCTCTCACGCAGCAGCCTCTCACTGGCTGTTTTTCTGGGGAATCTGTTTTTTAAAGAAACTTTATAAAACTACGTATTCCCTCTTTATTGTTGTTTATGTTTTTACTTCATAAAGTTAGAATTTATGCCCTAAGCCTTTGGAATACCTTATGATGTAGTTGTAGTGTAGGTTTAAAGATAGTGTGGTTGCATTTTGTTCCTTCTATCTTCTCAGAATTATTTTGTGAAGGTATGCTTCATAATTTAATCTGTATTAAGTACCAAAGTTTTTTTATGTAATTGCATATTGTGCTAATTCTGGTATAGTAACCTCAAATAGGTTTTTTGAGAATGGGAGATGATCAACTTGACATTTCATCACTCTTAAACCAGTGGATCTCTTCTCCCCCTCCCCCACCCAAAAACCCTCATTGAGAAGATTTAGAGTGATATTTAGCTCATTAGCATCTGCGTGGCTTAGCTGAGAGGCCTATTTTCCAGATTAAGATAATATTTGGCTTCAAAGTTTCTAACCATATATCAGATTTTATTTTTGTGCCCTCAAAAGGGATAAAGTTTGTCACTGAACTTGGATCCTCAAGGATTTTGTTATTACGGAAATGTCAAGGCTGATGGAAAGCTACACATTGAACTTGAGAGCTACGGCTGGCAAACAAATCTCACGGATAAAATGCATTTGATCATATTAAGCAAATAACTTCAACCGAGACCCATTGCTCTTTTCTCCATGTGTGATGTTTGGAGTCATTTAAGGAATGCAGATATTTTACTTAAATACCAAGAAATCAGTGGCAAAGTGTCAAGAGTAAAGAGGCTGCTCTGATCTTTCTGTATTCCTTTCAATGATTTATGCAACCGCCCACTCGGCATATAACTCAGCCTCCTTAGATTTAAACCATCAAAGACAGGATGTGACTGTAGCAGCTGTATTGCTCTTGATACAATAAACAGCTGGTGTTTCTTCTCTGTTTCCGAGTCCTGCCTCTGATTAGTGCTTGGCTTGGGGCAAAATAGCATTTTCAGGTGAAATATACTTTCTAGCAGGCTTGCATTATGGTGGTTACCAATACCAGCCGTCTGTGATTGTATCCTATTCCACATCATGAAAGGGAGGGATGATAACGCTGAACTTCCAGGAGGGAAGAACTTTTTTTTTTAATGTTCAGAACAGCCGGAAGCAGCAGGAAAGGGGGAATTTGCCCTTTGTTTACAACTCCAGAAAAAACGTACGGATTAGCACTGACTAGCCATCTTCAGAATGGAGCTAAGGCGGCTTGTTCACTTTCATTGGTTTATTGCAAAGCTTTCCTAGACTGAGCTTTCCTACTTGAGAGACCGCCTGCTGCCAATCACCCCCCCAAAGACCCCATCAGATCCCACAGACTTGGCCTCCTCCGAATTCCATCCGCCGGCCAATGCCGGCTGTCGACCACCCGGAGGAGGGCCTTCTCTGTGGCTGCCCCGGCCCTTTGGAACGAGCTCCCCGCGGAGATCCGGACCCTCGCCACCCTCCAGGCTTTCCGTAAAGCCCTTAAAACCTGGCTGTTCCGACAGGCCGGGGGTTGATGAGTTCCCTTCCCCGCTCAAATTGGGTGACTGTTGATCGTTTCTAAACCCTCTTTGTATCTTGTCTGTTGGTTGCTTTGTATTACTCCCTCCCTTGGGTTTGTTAGCCGCCCTGAGTCCCTCCGGGGAATAGGGCGGCATATAAATGTAAAAAGCCTATAACCTATAACCTCCCTGTACTGGAAACTCAGTTTGTTTGTACTTAAATGGTGCTGTTTCCCAAAATACACCTCATCTCTCAACACACACGAGAGTTGCTGATTTCACCCATCATCTGCTGTTTCATTCTTCTCTCCTGTGTGAGCACTGTTGTTGTTGTTGTTGTTGTTGTCAGTGTTGTTGAAACAGAAATTTTATAGAATGACCCTTCTGTTCAAAACGCACCCCCAAAATGCAGCATGGCTGGCTTACCTCAATTTGGAGCAGCTTACATAATCAGTATAACTGATACAGGATACCAACGGTGTAAAATTACTTAATTACTCAACTGATTATAAAACGCTTCCCAGGTCATTTAAAGCGTAAGGGGGGGGGAGGAGGGCTGCAGTAGAAGAGGCGATAATGTTAAGCAAGGGCCCGGCCTCATTTCTGTGAATTGGGTTGAATGTTTAATTTTTGTCTAGATTTTAGGGAAATCTTTCTTCCTTGCTTTAAAAATGCCACCACTGATTATGATTATAGGATGAGGAGGTGACCCAAAATGCATGCGGTACCACCATGTGGTTTGGGAACCCAGGTTGATCATCCCACCTCCATGTCTCGTCAGAAGGTAAAGTACCAGATCCTTCGATAGAAGCGCAGAGCATAAATTGATGAGAGACTCTCAGCATTAAGACCTGACGTGGTTTAGCAATGCCAAAATCCTTATCATGTATGTCCAGCCTCCAACTTATTTAAAGGAAATACTATACAAAATAGGGACCGTCCCCTCCATCCTCGGAGGCTGAGAATCCTCTGGTATACAGAGGTCAGAGCAATTCTGCGGCAACGGAAATGGGGATTGCTGTAGCTCCTTCATTTTGGGCTGATGAGTGCCGGTCTGAGACGTTTCCTCATGCATTTAATGGCAGGAAGTTTATTTATTTAGAAATTTTAACTTTCCCACAGCATCTCTAGGCGCTTACAAACAAGAAAAACACAGTATAGAAAAAATGAAATGGAAAAAAAAACAATTAGCCAGTCAAATACGCCATTTGATGGGCTCCATCCCACTCTGGGTTCCTCAGGTCTGCTGCCTTACAAAAGGGTGTCCGTGGGGACCAGACGGATTCCTGAAGGGATGATATTACGAAGGGAGGGAGCTACCACAGAGAAGGCTCTTCTTCTGAATCCCACCAGATGTACCTTCCTAGGGGATGGGGCCCTCAACTTTCATTGCCTCCTCGCTCTGGTGGGCTGGTTGGATGTAACCAGCAAGAGACGACGGTCCCTTAGATGACCTGGTCCTGGAAGCAAATCGTCAACCAATGCAGCAGCTCCCGCATGAGCCCACTAAGGTCGGCACAAAACCATGCTGGCTGCTGTATTTTGAACTAACTGGCACTTCCAGATTCCCGCTTTTCAAGGGCAGCCCCCATGTAGAGCGCATGGCCATGGCCAAATCTGCAGATGATAACATAGACTCTACTAGAGGGTTAATTCTATCTTCACTCTGCTATGGAAACCTCACAGTTCTGTTTTTTTACTTATATTTGTATGCCACTACTATCCCAAGGGGCTCCTGGCAGTCTGTATTAAGTACAATAATTAAAGCATCCACAGTTTTAAATTATACACATTTAAACATAATAAAAGCCCAAACTGGGATATATTTATGACACACGTAACAGCTGCAATGATTCACTTAACAATTGTGGCAAAAAATGTTGTAAAATGGGACACAACTTACCACTGCCTTGCTTAACAATGGAAATTTGGAGCTTAATTGTGGTCATAAGTCAAGGACTACATTTTTGTGTAATACATTGTAAGAGACCGGAGGAAGAATTGCAGGCAAGAGAAAGTCCAGAGCTTCAGTCGGGAGTTCCAAGGATCTTGGAGTTGACCTTCTCTAATTCTCCGAGAGGTACGGCAGAAGAGGTGGAAGGGATTTTAGACTTGCGAGATTCGATAACTGCAACCTTACAATAAAAGTAATATTAATATTCTTGCTTTTGGTTTCCTTGTCTGGACTACCATGGCAAGATACCAACAGCCATCGATTTATGAAACCCCATCCAAGAAAGCTTTGTGCCCCTTTATGCCTTCCAGAATAAATCTACTTCTCAGCTGTTTCCAGAAAGCAATTGAAGAGCAGCGAGGCCAGTGAGGGCGAACCTTCTTGGCACCGAGTGCCCAAACCGGAACACCCGCGCATGTCAAGCGTTGGAGCGTCAGAAACCTGAAGACTAGCTGCCCGGTACGCATGCGCATGCTTTAAACCAGAAGAGCAGCTAGCGATGGAGCATGTGCCCACAGAGAGGACTCCTTGTGCCACCTCTGGCAAGTGTGCCACAGGTTCGCCATCACGGAGCTAGGCTAATTTTTACTGGGAGGCTGTTTCAAAAACCTGGCATTACTATAGAAACATCTCTTGAGCATCACACACACACACACACACACACACAGCCTTGAGTTTTCCCAGCAAGATTGGCCAGGTTGATTGAGTGGGAGAATGTGGTGGTGAAGATAACTGCCAAGCGTTTGTGTTTCTGTCCCACTTTCTGGTATTCCTAACAAAGCCGCCCCAAATCTGCTTGAAATCCTCCAATTGGGAGAGGACGAGGTTGATGAAAACTGCCTTAAGAGTTAGGAGCAAATGTAAAGATCTAGGCCGCCTATTCTTCGTCATCAACATCAGAACCATTTCTCTCAGTTGTTTGGTCTTCTATCCATCCTTCAGCTGATTCATGTCAACCATACAGTAAACTGGAAAATAATAACAAACTGAAGATTCAGAATTTGAAAATATGAGCCTTCTTGAGCCATTTATAGGAGCAAGGCTTAAATACTCCCTGGGAGAACACAAACTAGTAGTAAAGCTGGAATAAACGAATGCACCCGGGAAAGAGCTGTGAAGGTCTAAATGATATATGTATCGTTTAAAAATGATGCAGATGGAATATTCCATATTACGTTGCTTGCTTTCTTCTCTCTCCCTGGATTTTTTTCTGATGAGATAGGGAATTTCCCCAAATAATTAGCTAGATCATAGGAACTGTTCCACAATGAGCAAAAGTTCTTTAGAAAATATCGATATGGCGCTCTTCAGATACATTGCATTACCAATCCACTAATTTCTTCACCAGGTGGCTGAGATTTGAGGTGAGATGCAGGCCAATATATCTGAAAGTCGTACAATGGCCACATTTCAATAGAGGCCCTTTTTTTCCCCTTCCCACTGCCATTTTGTTCCCTTGACAGCATTTTCACACGGCCCGTTCAATTAAATCTGTAATTATTCATTTCAAATGATCTTTTGGTAGGCTTTGACAATTATTGGTCATTTTTCTTGCTCTTTTAGACCTTTTCACACACGGGATTACCAAATTTTGAGGTCTCACATTTATTTAGAAGAACTATGGTGGCGTAATGGATAGAATGCAGTATTGCAGGCTAATTCTGCCGACTGCCAGCAGTTCGATCCTGACCGGCTCAAGGTTGACTCAGCCTTCCATCCTTCCGAGATCAGTAAAATGAGGACCCAGATTGTTGGGAAAAATAGGCTGACTCTGTAAATGACTTAGAGAGGGCTGTAAAAGCACCATCAAGCAGGATATAAATCTAAGCGCTACTGCTTTTTATTCAATTTGTATGCTCTACCCAACCCTGACCCAGCTCAAGCCCAACTCAAGGACAAAAATAACTACCAAAACAGCGTGCCCTTCCTTGGCACCAGTGCCACAGCACTTCCCTGATTTCAGTCTTATCTCTTGAGTCTGCTTTTTTGCCGATTGGAGTTTCTATTCCTTCTTTGTTACCTGTTGGTGCTCCTCAGGATTTCATTCACCCTTTCACTCTTTATACCAACCCCCTTGGCTCTCGAATTTCAACTTTTCCGTTTCAGTATAAAATTTATGCCAACAACACCACGGTGCCTGCTTTTTTCTGTAGCTCTTTGTCCGATTGGCTTGCAGGGATCTCAATGTCAACATGATCACACCACCAAGTTCACCATGGATCAAGGAGAAATTGCTTTTTCATCCGGCTTCTCCCGCCTCTTCATTGGCCATTTCTCCCTTTTATTTCCAAAATATCAGCTGTTTGTATCTTAAGTGGTAACCGGAGGGCTTGTGTGGAAGATAAACTCACTGTGAATCCATTCGTTGCATGGTAGGGGTACTGCAATTTCCAGTTTAGGAATGCATGCAGTTTGGCTAGTTCTGAGATGGAAAACCAAGTAATTCACGACCGGATTATTTCATAGCTGAATAATTTTAGCAATTTGTTCTCTTGGCTTCGTTATAAGGCTTGTTTGAAACTTCCCAGTTTCCCCCAAAGTTCCTTTTAGATACAGTCTCTTCCACTGACTTCCAATCAAGCCACATTATCAATTTATGTTGTAAGCTGCCCAGAATTATTGGATATCAGATGGGCGGCAAATTTTCATAATAAACAAAAATAAATAACTCCATTTAGACTCCTTGTTTTGGTTTTCCATCCTCTTCAAACATTCCAGCACATTCCGGGTCTTTGGTGTTCTCTGAGCTTGGTTGTTTTCTTGCAGATGTTTCATTGCTAAACTAGGTAACATCATCAGTGTTAGAAGGGAGTGGATTTTGCTCTCTTTTAATACAGGTCAGCGTTGTCCTTGTCAACGTCCTTGGTGGTTCCTTGCTTAGACTTTTACTTTTACTGTTTGCTTGAATTGGTAGTTCCTTAATTGGGGTACTGTTTACTTTTTGGTCCTTGGTCTAGTATTAATCTAGGTGTTGAGCTCTGCTTTTCTGGGCGTGGATTGCTTGGCGGGGAGGCGTTTGGGTCTTTTTGTTTTCTGGGGGGGGGGCTTGGTGCTCTCTGAGCTTGGTCATTTCCTTGCAGACATTTCATTACCCAAACCAGTTCCCCCATTAAGGCAGCAACTATGAATGGGCATAGCTCCATAGCAGAAGATGAGCCACATTTGCTGAGAAGGATGGAAAGGTAATAAAGTAGAATGAGGTCTCACTTCATCCAGTGTTTCCGAATCTTGGCAACTTTAAAACATCTGGACTTCAAGAATTCCCTAGCCAGCTGTGCTGGGTGGCAGTATTTTAATTCCCCATGCTGCCTGGGAAATTCCAGATGTCTTAAAGTTGCCTAGACTGAGAAACATTTCTTCGATCTATCATTTAGCTTCAGGTAATTACATTTTGTAACCAGTGGTGATGCTAAGACTGGATCCGAATGCTCAGGGACCTGAAATTCACACTTGGCTTTTCTAAGAAGTCCTATTA
Source organism: Thamnophis sirtalis (assembly GCF_051295495.1). Taxonomy (NCBI): domain Eukaryota; kingdom Metazoa; phylum Chordata; class Lepidosauria; order Squamata; family Natricidae; genus Thamnophis; species Thamnophis sirtalis. The sequence continues at coordinate 70,423,262 of NW_028261391.1, forward strand.
GTGGGACCATCTTATTGCTCCATTAAAATGGACAGAAGTAAAAAGTTGCTATGGCCTGGTTTAAAAAAACTGGCAATGTGTAATAGGAAATTTTAAAAAAACAGTAGATGCCTTCTGTCTTTTGCCATCTCTCTCACCAGGACTGCAAAAGCTTCCAGGCCCAATTCCTGTCGCCTACAGCAGGGTCCCCAACCCGTGGACGTGGTACAGCATTGAAAATCAACAACATAAATAAACCATAGAAAGCCCTTTTTTCAGCAGCAATGAACACAAGCATATCAGCCACTTGATCAATTTAGGGCCCCCAGCCCCTCTTACAGAACCTCCAGGGCCTTCTGGAAAAGTAACAAGGGTAGGCCAAGCTTATTTCTAGGGGGAGGGGGTGATGTTTCAAGGGGAAAGAGCCACTACAGAGAAGGCCCTTCTTTTAGGTCCCATCAGGTGTACTTCCTTCCTAGATGAGGCCTGCAACAGACTCTGCCTTGCCACTTGGATGCTGGGTAGATCTATATTTTAATGCATGCTGGTTGGAATGACTTGGTTAGGTAGTAATATTTGAGATAGATAGGTAGGTAGGTAGGTAGGTAGGTAGGTAGGTAGGTAGGTAGGTAGGTAGATAGATAGATAGATAGATAGATAGATAGATAGATAGATAGATAGATAGATAGATAGATAGATAGATGATAGATAGATAATAGATAGATAGATAGATAGATAGATAGATAGATAGATAGATAGATAGATAGATAGATAGATAGATATGTGTTTCCCCCCAAATAAGACAGGGTCTTATTTTCTTTTGACTGCCAAAATAAGCACTTGGCCTTATTTTCGAGGCGCTCTTATTATTTTTGAGGTTCAGGAGGCAGCGAGTGTGGTCTCTTCATGGCTGCTATGTTGCAATATTTTGGGGGAGGTCTTATTTTCAGGGGAGGGCTTATTTTAGCGCATGTGCTCAAAAGCCCGATTGAGCTTATTACCCGGGGAGGTCTTATTCTCAGAGAAACAGCATGGATGATGGACGGACGGACGGACGGACAGACCGACCAGGAGGAGGGAAGTGGGAAGCAAAGGAAGATGGGGGCAGGTGGAATGTTTAGAAATGTGGTCTTGATTGGGAGAGAGAGCCATCTAAACTATTCCCTTTTTTCTTTTTGACACAAGATGATACAGTATACACAAAACCCCCAGGGCTGATATAAAAGGCACGGGAAGACCAATCAGAAAGAATGGATTCCTGGAAAGGTGAAGCCCTTTTAAAATACTGTTGGATAGCTGTGTATAGCTCGACCTGAACGAAGCCCAAACAGATGGACACAAGAATGTTTATATTTCCCTGCTAATCCAGGGGTGCCTCGGAGATGTTTCCTATAAAAGAGAAGCCGAACAGAAATTAAGGCGATGAACTTCCCTTGCTAGTTATCGGAAGGAGGATTTATATAAGGTGGGGGAAAGAGTTTGGGGGGGGGAGAAGATATCAGAGGAAGAAGCAGAAAAAAACGGGAGAAATGAAGCTGAGGTCTATCTAGCTGGGGATTATTTGATGGCAAAGTTGTATATCTTCTCTTGGCATATCCTGCTTATCTCCACTTACATTCTAACTGGACGCCCATCAGTCAGCCTAATATTTTCACTTGCTTGAGAATTATGAAGAATCCTGGAAGGTCTCACTGTTCAGAAAAGGGTGGAACACACCACAACGTTTGTGGCTGAAATGCTAGCCACAATTAAAACAGAATAAATATTTTAATTTCAACAGATTAAGGCTACAGTGCTGCTTGTTTACTTTCCTCCCTGCATTCCGGTTTAAGCTCATGGATTCTCTGGCTGAGTTGGCCGTGGGGCTCCCCATACTCTGCCTTCTTTGAGCACAGGGTCAGAGGTGGCTTGGGAGATCACGGCCACACGGCCCTGACACAACCAATTAGTGGCCCAACTCACAACAGAAATCACACATTCCTTAGATCTGGTCTGTCCTGGGGAGGAGCAGGGTGATCTGAGGGAAATGTACATAAATTCCTTGCCCTGGTCAGATCAGATCATCCAGGCCAACTGAGAGGTTGGGAGAAGGAGCTTGGGGATCTTCATGAAGACCCAGCACAGGGTTTGGCTAAAGCAGGGGTGACAAACTCAAGGCCTGCGGGCCAGATTTGGCCCACGGAGTGTTTAGATCTGGCTCTCAGGGGCACCCCGGAAACAGCAAAGGCTCGGCCCATGGAACCTAGGCCAGCAAAAGTGAAGCGGGGGGGGGGGGGCTGCAGGCAGGGCCCGAGTTAAACTAAAAACAAAACAAAAGTAGAAATGTTTCTCCTTTTGCATTTGAGCATACAAGAAGGGACAGGAAAGGAGAAAGAGAAAGGGGAAAGACAAAGAAAAAGTGGGAAAGTTGCGAAGAGAGCAAAGAGGGAAAAATAAGGAAAGAAGGGAAGGAAGGAGAAAGGAGAATGAAGAGGGAAGGAAGAAGTAAGTAAATAAGTAAGTGAGGAAGGAAGGAAGGAAGGAAGGAAGGAAGGAAGGAAGGAAGGAAGGAAGGAAGGAAGGAAAGAGGCATGGATGGATGGAAGGAAGGAAGATTATAATGAGAGTGAGGAAGGATCTGAGGGAGGTCCTGCCTTAGCACTTGGCCACCATAGGTGCCCACAACACAAGTGATGTCAAGCTGGTGATGCCCACCCTGGCGATGCCCACCCTGAGGTCAAACACAATCCTGATGTGGCCCTCAATGAAGTAGAGAGTTTGGCATCCCTGGGCTAAATCCTCAGGAGTAACTTAGACTAACTTGACAAGGCACCTGGCTCAAACTGCGCCTATGAGGAGACTATCTGGATCTAATAGACCTCCTTGGTTACCCAAGGAGCCGCTAGGGGAGATGAAATAACACAAAGGACATCTGTCTTTCGGTGGAGTTGTGTTATCTAGTGTTCTCTACACCGAACCCAAGAAGGGGATCAAACATGATACAGATTTTAGAAGATCATTGGGCTTAAGTCACATTTCTCAAACCTCTTGAACGGAATCTTAGGGACTCTGGAAGCCATAACTCTACTTCTACGTCGGTCAGTGTGAAATGCGCTCTTCCCCAAGCCAGTTGCCTTGTTTTCTGCTACTATGGAGCTCTATTGAAGTCTTCTGCTGCTGCTGCTGCACAGCAACCAGGGGAGATCATTTGTGTTAACTACACACTGCATACCAAGTAACTATGCAGCAACATGGACAGACTCGCAAGGAATGTTCTCCCATTTAGGCCAGGGAAAACAAGGTGTGACTGAATGACTCAGCCAGGCTCAACGACTCTTGTTCCTCTGAACAAAAGGGCCTGACTGTAGCAGGCAAAATCCACCAGGAACTTCCCATGTACTCAACCCTGGTGAAATTCAGTAAACTCTAGCGGTTGAATAAGGTCGCAGTCGCACGCTCAGTTTCTAGTCAGATAAATCTAAGGTGGGGGGGGTGGGGGGGTGAAGACGACGATGCCAGGTGGTTGGGTGTCCCCATTTTTACTGGACTTGTATTTCTCTCAGGTCTCAAAGGTCAACTTACTCTGCTACTTCCCATAGAACGGCTTAGGCATCTGCAGAACTCCTTTTGCCTATGCGTGGCTCGCCCTTTGGATACCTGCCGTAGAACCTTATCTCAGGAGTGGTAGAGGTTCGATTCAGGCATCCTGCTGAATTTTTTCTTAACATAAGGAAGGAATTACTTCATACGGTGCTACTCGGTTGTCTCACTTTGGCTCCTATTGTTGGTGGAAACAGCTGAACAAACCACCAAATATTCATCTATAAAGTTTGCGGTGTCCACTACTCCTGGCCATCTGTCGTAGTAACACGACTGAACTGGGCAATGTCTGACTGTCTAAAGGCTACTCGTCTCTGATCCAATATAACATCACAATCAAAGCCACAGAAACCTAAGCCAGAGTTTGAGCCAAGGACAAAAGTCCTTATTTACACTAACCTAGAATTAGAACAATTCTTACTCGGTCGTATCCACATATAATTCCTAAATGGTGCTTTCCTCTGTACCTATTGTCCCTGATAAAACCATCAATGGTTGAAGCATCTGCTTCATTTCCATGCCCGAGATACATGCATACTAAATATCAACATTGCTGACTCTTGACATATATCCAGCATGTGATCCATACTTCCCCACATGCATATATATAAGTGCACTATCTGCATATCCAGTCAGCATATGAGAATCCAACTACTAAAGTGCAGTCTATGATCTGATGACTATGTTAATAATGAATTAGCTCAGATTATGACTAGCCCAACACATAAGGAACACACATAATCTCATTTTCTGCGTTGGATTAATGAAAGCAATAATAAATGGGTGAAAGGATTTGTTGGGACAACAGATCAATATTTATGTGATCAAACATAAATTACTACATACATTGAACAATGAACCTCCAGATGAATCTGTAATAGACTAATGAGTAGGGGATGAGTATTATGATCCATCTCTGCAGGCAGAAGAATCCACATATTTTTGGTGATTTCCAGAATACTTTCCTACAGATTTAAATTCACAGGGGGGAAATGTAGAACCGTTTTGACTCTCGGAGAGGCTGAGGAGCTTACTTAGAGCTCACAAGTTAGCTTATGAGAACAAGGAACAGGACCTTACTGCTAGTAATCTTTCACTTGTGAATTGCTTCTGATTGACATATGACAGATTCTAACATGACTAGTCTTCAAGGGCCAGAAGGTGACTTACAGATTATCTACAAATAAGTAAATAAACCAAAGCAGGGTACAATTTACCTAAAAGATTAAAAGGTCTCTGCAATGTTCCCGAATCATAGAACTGATACCGGTCTCACCAGAAGAATATTATATAAACAGGGTGCCACAACTGTGAAATCTTAAATCAAGTTGCATTTGACTTATCTCAAACTAAAGAAGAATTCCCAAAAGTTATTCCAAAGTAATTTGCACTGTCCAGTACGGAATATTTGCTGATTTTAAAAACTGTTTCTTTAGTCTTGAAATACCTTATAATCAAGAGGGTTTCACAAAGACTACTTTCTGTTTGTCTCAAGTATCTATCTCAGGGATTGTTAATCTGGGATCCAAATTAAGATTTCAGGAATCTATGAACTCGGGAGGAGAACAAAAAAGTATAACTTTATTGTCACTGACCTCTAAAATTCAGCACTTCATTTAATTATAGAGGTACCTAACTGATGTTTGGATTCTAGATCCCTAAAATGTTTGTTAATCTCTCTCTTTAAAATTATATGAATTATCTTTAATTTTGATATCTGTGTTTGAACATAATGGGCTTCCTTTGTAACATAGTCCATGCTGGAGGGAACCAGAAAGAACTAAATATCAAAGAATACTTAAATGTGATTTACTAATACAGAATAGAGCAAAATACTTTAAACAACGGGTGTACTGAAAGATGTAGGCGACCCGTGGATTCAGAAATTAATATAAAAAGTTCCTGCCACTGTAAATAGACAGTGTAAAAAATGGCTTGGAAGAGGAACAAATTTTATTGGATAAGCGATGATTGAAAGTGGACTTAAAAATTACAGACTATTGGTATGATATGGGAAAAGATACTATACTGAATATACAAATAAAACCAGCTGAGGGGTCTTGATGTTCTCTGAGCTTGGTTGTTTTCTTGCAAACATTTCATTAATCAAACGAGGTAACATCATTCATGTTGTTAGCTAGATTGGCTAATGAAACTGCAAGGAAAACACCCAGAAGTGGGTTCCTCCTGGTTTGGCGGAGTAAGTAGTAACTCGGCTGCCCATGCTCCTGAACTGGTTTCCATCAGTGATGCCGTAAGCACTGCCATCTTGTTTTTTGCTGCTGCGCATGCGCAGAAGCAATTTTTTTCACTACTGCGCATGTGCACATAGCATGCATCAAGCACGCGTGCAAAGCACACCCCTGAGCGAACCGGCAGTAAAAGAAGCCAGAACCCACCAACCACCAACCTCAGAGAGCACCATGGACCACCAAATGTTCTTTATTGAAGCCAGCTGATGTCTTAATAATTAAAATGGATATACAAATAACACACCAAAGGAGGGGCCCGGATGACTTTCTTATTTTGGTAAAGTTACAAAAGAGACAGTTCTTAAGAATTTTATGAAAAAGGGATAAAGAAATGAAATCAAATTTTAGGATAGTATTTCAAAGGATTAATGGTTAAGATGGTTAAAAGTAAAAAGAAGGAATATAAAGTAGGTTTATTTGATCAAGGTTAAGATAAATGTGTCATCTCTGGTAATATTTAATCGACTTTGGTTGATTAGCACTCAAGAATGAGATTTTAAGGATTTGTTTACGGATAAAAGATAGGATTTGAGAAGATTGTTTGTTTTATTCTGATGAGTGATGTTACTAAAATGGTTTATGAGGAAGAGGGAAGTCGTTTCTTTATATGTTTTAACGCATTGCTTTTTTCTATTTTTCTCTTTCCTCACTTTTTTTCTCTCGTTATGCCTTTACTGTTTTTACTTTGTATTAATTCTTTGTCTTTTTAACTGCAACCTTTAATAGAATTATACTATAAAAAGAAAAAGAATTGTTGGGGCAGAGGGAATGAAAGACATTTTTTAAAAGTCCCGAACACTGAAAGGAGCCGGAGAGGATGGAGCGACATCGGCGGCGCTTGACGGGGAAGGGGCGCGGGGGTGTCCAGAGCTTTTCCACGACTTGAACAAGCCTTCAGGATACACTGGAGCCTTTATCGTCTGAATCCACAGGATCTGAGAGGGGCGGCTGTGGCTTCGCAATGTTTTATTCCAATGCTGTAGCCAGCGAGACTGCCGCCTACCCCCTCGGGAATGTCTTTAAAAGTACCCCAGGAGGTCTGTAACGCGCCTTGGGTTTAAGGTGACCGATGCCCCTGCCGCCCAGCCCTGCCTCCGGCGGCGACGTCCACCCGCCCCGCTGTCTGAGGTGGCTCCAGCATCTCAGCTTCGGCTCCAGCGGCTGCAAAGGAGGCGACTCCGAGGCTGGGAAGGCGCCCGTTTGAAGGAGGGAATGCCGCGAGCGACCGCTAGGCGGCGCATGATGGAAACCATCAGCCACGCATAGTAACCTCCTCGAATTGTCAAACGTTGCAATCACGGTTAAAAGGCCGGAGAGAGGCAGAGATCAGGTAATGCCAGCCCCAGGCTTCGCCCCCCCCCCGCTGCTTCCTCCTCCTCCTCCTCCTCCTCCTCGTTGTTTCTGTTCTCCCGACTGCTTCTCATTTGCGAGGGTTCAATTTATACTGGCTGGGGGGGGGGGGTGCGTTGGTTTGTTTTCTTCGCCTCTCTTTTTGGAATGGATCTTTCATGCTGCTTCTTTTTCCTTTGGTTTTAATTCAGAGCCAGACTGTGGAACCAGGTGGGAGTCCTTACACACGAAGTAAAGCTACCTCCCGCCCTTAATCTCCCCCCTTTTTTTAGGAATAAAACAAAATTAAGCCCTCAGACTATAAATATCCCCCCATTTGCAGGCTGGAGTTAAGAGATGTTATAGTTTGAAGAACCCACTAGGGGAAAAAAAATACAGTGACTACTATAGGGGTTACACTTACTAATAAAGATCTAAAATGTAATATGGGAGCGTGAGGAAGATTATCTGGTTTCAGCAAGCAGTGGCTTTGCTTGATTTTTTAAAATACATGTGGAGGAGGATAGAGCTTTAAGGTGGGAAAAGACTGAAGAAAGAAAGGCCTATACAGATGTTTCAAATAAATTGAAACATTCTACACTGTATTTAACTGTGATTTCTAGAATTTGCTTTCACTGTATTATAACATCTTGAGCTAAAAACAGACTCAATACAAGCAATATAATGCATTTAAAAAAAATAGAGGATAATCTAAGAAATCTACAAATCATTATATTGATTCTGTCTAAATTGAAATGTGATGGTTCTTATATGCCTGCCTTTCCCTTTCTCCAATTTCTCCTTTATACTGATGTGTGTGTGTGTTTTGAAGAAATGTGTTCAGGGTAGTGAGATTGCTTTAAATATAAAAAGAACCTCTTTTATTTCCTTTTTAAAAATTGCTTGCATTTAATAATTCTCTCTATATCTTTCTTAAATATGGAGTTGTACATATGCTGGAGGTAAAATGCTTCATTTCCATAAAGTTTCTAGTCTACTTCATTGTCACTCATCTGATAAATTTGATTAAATATTGCAAGAGTGAACAGGTTTTTGGCAGTATTGTAGATGTATATCTAAAGAGCTAATTCACGACTGGCAGAATCAGGAAAAGATTGGTGACCTTGGGCCTCTTCTGACTGCAAAGGGAGGAATCAGCCCCCCCCCCCCAATCTTTGTGGCACTGTGTTTAGGCCTGACAAAATAATCCTGTACAAGATCATGTGATTCCACGTCATTCAGTTCTAAGAAAGACTTGGATCCTTCTCCCAAACTCAAGCAAAAACCTTAGTATCTCTAGGAAAAAGCTTAACCCTTCACAGGTGTAGTGAAGAAACATGCACATTTCTACTTGTATTACCAAACAAGGTGTAGAAAAGGATCCAACCACTAGTTTTAATTTTTTCATCTCTTGATTGAAACATAAAACTAAAATGTTGCTACATTACAATCTTTTTATCTTATAAATTTACTTAATAATGTTATGGAACAGAATGATCACTTTATAACATATTATCCCACTTCTGAGTGATTTATGAAGATGACTGGGCATTTTTCTTGAACAATTACTGCTGTTCTACAATGCAGGGCCCCCCCCCCCCAGACATTCAAACTTTTCTCCTCCTTGAAAATGATAGTGAAGCCAGGTCAAGGAAAATCCTCTGACTGCCACTTATTAACCAACCTATAAATCACAACAAACCACAAAGGCCAGAGTCATGGAGGAGTACTTGGAAATGTTGCAATGCCACCTCTAGATTTGCTCCATCACAAAACATTCTTCACCAGGAAACAAATCGAATACATTGGCGTTAAAAGCTTCCTACAGAGGAACCATCTACAGAGGCTGTGAACATTCCAACGCTGGAGATTTTGAAGAAACAACCGGGGAGAATTTAATCTCCTTGTAGATGATTTAATTGATCTTCCTTCATATTCCACAGAAGTGGACAAGTTGTTCCTTGCAACTTTTCCCAAGTCTGCACTTCTAAGATTACGTAACCCAAGTCAGAGTCCCTACAACAACCCAAAGACATGATCAATGGTTCTTGCAATGTTAACATAAAATCAGATCCTCATGCAGCCTTTCCAACTCTAGAAATTTATCTGTAATGCACAATGACAAGATCTATATACTGACTTGAGAAACAAAAATGTCAACTATTTTTAGCAGTAGGTCCTTCAGAACTCAGGAGGACCTAATATTCAGTTAAGATGCAAATTACTGGATGCCTCCTGCCTTCTGGACATTCAGGATTCTGTTGCTAAATTGCTTCTTCAGAATGTCTGCTCTGAAAATCTCCTGAATTTATACAAAATTACCTGGAAATCAATTGCTTCCTGTTTCTAGTTGCACATTTCAATGTATTTATATTGAAGCTCAGTGAATACTATAAGAGCTAGCAATGTAAGATATGTAAGATGTGTGGCCAAGTAAGTATTCATAGACCGGTACTGATATATTTCCTGTAGATCCATTACAAATCTAATCAACCTTACTGAACTGTATTTATGAAGAAACCTATGGAATACTATAGGACTTGCCAATACAAATATATATACCATCAAACACAACGGAACATGGATCTGGAGGGAAAGCTATTCATTAGTCAGTTGTGAATGACATGGCATATGAATGATATGGCACAAAAAGGATTATCAGTGTTCCTTAGTGTTGATTTCCAAGTATCGAGTTGTTCACATATTTTACTTGAGGGTGATATTTAAAGTAATTGGGAACAGCTTATGCATGAGATGAAACACAGCTTGTCTGAAATTCCTTATGGAAATTAGGGAGTGTGGCCTCTTGTAGAACTGTTTTCCCTCGAACTCTTCAAAAAAAAGGACTTGGAAGGCAACAATCACGTTTATTAGCAGAGCTGAGAGTTTAGTATATTAACATTGGCTTGGAAAGGAAATAACTGGCCTTTTGGATGCTGGCTCTGCCAGGGCACAAGCAAACGGTCTCTGAAAGTGCTGAGGGGTTTTTTGGGGGAGGAATCCGTTTTCTTGGGTCAATTCGCTCCAAAGAGCATGGAAATTAACTGAACTCTTCTGGAGTAAGTAGGATAAAGCTACAGCCCAGTGCATACTGGAAGTAAAATCCACGGATTTCTTTCCAAACACGCTGTGCCGGCATACATGGGACACACAGATATCTAGACAGACGAACACACACACAGAGAGAGGAAGTGTTAAAATCGATCCACTCCAAATTTGGCTGAAACAGAAGAAGGCTGGGCTGGCCCTGGGGATCCACAGCTAACCTGTGTTTTGCTGGCAAGACCAGAAAGATGGTTTGTCAGTAGCCACCATCAGGGCCACGTGACGGAAGAAAACAACATTTACTTTACTCGGGATGGTCGCTAAAAAGGTGGCTGCCGAGCGGCGCCTGCGCTTCGCCCACCCAGCCGCTCCAGGTAGAATCTCCCCTTTGCAACGGGAAGAAGGGGGAAGGAGGCAGCCCGCGGGCTTGAACCAAGAGCGTGCCCAGAATTTCATCTCTGCCGCGCTGGATTGTCAAGCGAGCGAGGACCGGGACGGAAGCAGTTGAGCCTGGAGGATCGCTTGAGCCCCCCTGGGAGCGTAAGCGGGGGGCTTCTGGAGCGCTCAAGTGCGGGGCAGGCGGGGAGCCTCGTCCCTAAAAGGGGAACTCGCTTGGCGGGGGAGGGGGAGGGGGAGGGGGAGGAAAGGGAGCCCGAACGCCTTTCTGGCCCCTTCAGCCCCCTAATGTCGCCCATTGTTTCAGGATTCCGCCGTGGAAGGTTCCCGGGAGGGAAGCATTGTGACGTCAACGCACCTCCTGAAGCCTCCCTGCCGAGGGGGAGCCTGGAGCCATGAGGTCATCGGAGCGGCCACTCTAACTATCCCGAGAGCAGCAGCGCCAGCAGCGGCGGCGGCGGCGGCGGCAGCTGCGGCGGCGGCGGTGGGGGGGGAGGGGGAGCCTGCCCAAGCAAGGCCGCCTGGGATCTCTCGCAGCCGCCGCACTCCAGCTGCAAACCGAGGCTCGCCGCCGGGAGTTTGTCGCCAAAGCATGGAGGAGGCTGACACCAAAGAGCTGCAGGTCGGCTCCTGGCTGCCCGTCCTCGTGGAGCAAATGGTCAACGATACCCTGGTGGTCACCTTGAGCTGCGGGGAGAGGCGCTTCACCGGGATCCTCCTGGATTGCACTAAAAAGTAGGAGCACGAATTGCTTGGATGGTTGTTCTCTTTGCCCCCCTCCCCCCCCCAACACCCCCCTCCCAGGAAGGGAAACAGGATTTCGGGAAAGGGGGGAGGGGAGATTGCAGAAACGGAGAAGTTTCCTCTTCCCACCAGGCCCTGCTCGGAGGGCGAGGACGGAGCAGCTGGGCAGAAAGCGGGATTAGGCCGTAATCAGATTAAAGACTTGCCTGGCTCAGTGCGTGGGGGAGGGGGGGAGGGGGGGAGGGAGCAAATGGTCACGTCGATTCTCCCCTGTGTGTGTGTGTGTGTGTGTGTGTGGTGTGTGCCTCTCCCCCTCCCCTCTTCTTTTTAATGGCATATTTTAGTTTCATTTTCTGTTCGGAATCCAGCATGGGAGAAATGTTCCTCTTTCTAAAAAAAAAAAGTCAGCTTTCTAGTTTGTGCACTGTAAAATCATGTCCTCCTTGAGTGACGTTTTCGAAGCGGACTTGCAGCCGCCGCCTCCTCTTCTGAAAAAGCGGCTGAGATGAGCCATATTTCTCTCTCTGGGGGAGGGTTAGGCCCTTAAAAAAAGGTGTGTCTCTTGCTGGGAGGTGGGGGAGGAAGGGAGATTACTGCCTTCATCATCCAGAAACAGATTCCGGAGTCTTAATAAGCTCCTTCCAGAACACCAGCTCCCCTCCTTTTGCAAACCTTACAACTTTGCTGAAGTTTCTTCTTCTTCTTCCCCTTCTCCCCCCCCCCTCTACTCTTGAGGAGATTTCATTGGTGCCGCCCATGGACTGCTGCTAATGTAGCACAATAATGTTCTCCTGAAGACACATGTTGCCATAATTACAGACTTCTTTGTTTGGGAGATTCTGCACACTTCAAAAAGCTTTTTTTTATCTGGAGTTGAAACTGCCCCAGCTTGCCATCCCCCCCCCCCTTTTCACATTCAGCAGAAGGAGATGGGCCTCCTCCAGAGAGAGAGAGAGACAGAGGGTTTGCATGCCAGAGAAACCTAATGCCTACATAAATGCGGAGTTCACAGCAAAGCTTATTTCCTTTCCTGTTTTGCAGTTCAGGATATATTATTTAATGAAACACCAGCTCCTATAAATAGCACTTGAGTTAATAATGTGATACTTCCAAAACTTGCCTCTCTTTTCAGTGTCTTCCAAACAAAAGAGTCCCCTAGATTAGCTATTAAGGAAGATGTGGTAGTTTGATAAAAGTATATCAATACCTCTATAAAGACAGAATATCTTAAAAGCTGAAACTTGGCCAGCTGTTGGTGCTAGAAAAATGAGCTTAGTCTACTTAGTGGCCTCCCATTTAAAATATTTTCTATTGTTTCTTTCTAAACAATTGGAAATAATCTCACCCCCCCATCTTTGGTATGCATACTTTCTGTACAAAACAGAATTTCAAATCTGTTGGCACGCAAGACTCCTGAAGCACGGGCTTCTCCCCTTACTATTGAATTTTGAGTAGAAATTATAAATAAATGCCTGTCACTTTTGAAGGCCCCAAATTCATTTTTCTTAATGAGGACTCCATCTTGGCGACAGCTTCTTCCATTTCCTCCCCTCTCCCAGCAACATGCATTCATTAGCCCTTGACAATTATCTGCAAGAATTATCTAATTAGCAGATACGCCAGCGTCCATTAACAGTAAATAGATGTAACTTAACACAGGGCTCCTTATGAAGTTCAGACAAATATGTTGGTGTGTGCAGACATAAATTTTCTCTTAAAAGTCCCGTGTGGCCATATATTTAGCTAGCTGGGAGTGTGCTGCGTTGCCCTCCTTTCTTCCTGCCATCCCATTGTCCTGGTGGTGAAGTTAACGCTGCTGATGTAGTTAAATAGGCACCGAAGCCCCTTTGCTGCAGCTGTATTGATTTCTTTCTGGCACTTGAGACTGTGAAGCAAATTAAAATGGCATGAGATGCACTGGGAATCTTTGCATATGAGCAGGTTGCCACAAATTGCAAGGGTGCAAAAATTAAGGGGTATTTTTTTTAAAAAAACCATGCTAATTTTCACAGGCCAAGTCCAAAATGAATAGTTCTCTGCTACATTGTAGAGAGAGAGCTGCGTTGTGCTTCTGTGTCAGTGTATCCCTCTCTCCAGGGCTTTGCTGACAGAATTGAGTCTTCTAATGAGTCTCATATATGATTAAACTTCTGGTGGGACTGAAACAACCAGGGAATTGGGGAAGAGCCCAAATCTCAGTCCTTTCCCTCCCCCCCCTCTGTCTCTCTCTCTCTCTCTCCCTCCCTCCCTCCCTCCCTCCCGTTTATTCTACAGGAAAAATACAGGTAACTTTACTATCTCTTGCAGGGGTGATTTCAATTTAAGGTCTAGCATATGAAAGCCGTATAAATGGGCTGAAGGCTGCAAATTGTTCACCCCCCTTTTAAAGGGTGGAAACCGTTGGTCTTGGTAGCTAGCTACTTGCTTACCACTCCAAGGGGCAGCATTTGTCTACATGGAGGAAGACCCCTTTTTATTACCACTGTTCAGATCCTTTTATCTATGGAGCCCCAAGACAAGACGTAACCTCATCCCCTCCTTATGCTATATAAGCAGAAAAGTTGCCCTTCATTTTATATAGTTTCAATGCATAATTATATCCACCATCTTAGCTCATTTGACATTTTCTAGGTGCATAAGTTTTTCACACAAAAAAAGGGATTAAGGAACATCTGGGCTGACATTCCTGGCTTGGCTGGACAATTGTTTGACTTTGAGGAGACCTTCCTTAAAAAATTGGACCTCTCGGTTCCTTAAGTGCAAGGCTTAAATAGCTTTATCTCATGATTTCTTTTCCAAACCACCCAGACAGTTCAAAAGCTTGGTGTGTATCAATTCTGAACATGTTTCCCCTCCTCCTCCTCCTCCTCCTCCTCCTCCTGGTTTTTCTAATCACCTCCTGATCTTTCTATTTGGTAGGATAAGTTACTTCAAACTAGTTGAATATATTCCTTATCAGACGGTAAAAATGTTTCCACCCAACTATGCTTAACATTCCAGAGTCACTCTGCTTATTAATATGTAATATTGAATGTTGACCATGCGTTCCCAAATATACCAGTAAAGCCAGATGCCTAAATGGTTACCGCAAAACTCAAGTTGATGCTTTGAAGAAGATGAAAATGAAATAAGAGAGAGGGAAAACCCAAAATAAACAGCAGTGAAACAGCTCAACAGACAGTAAGAAATTAAAGGCGAATTGGAGGGAGGGAGGAAGAGGCCTGGATCATAAATCAAGGCAGATGAAAGCGGACTAGCAAAAATTGTTTGAAAGGAATTATCTAAAAAGGAAAATTAGAAACTCAGGAATGAAGAGCTAAAATGTTTAAGGATAATATTCCCAGAAATAAATGTGAAAATGTTAAAGAGTTTGATTTAGGGAGGAGCTTGTCCCAGAACTTATCTTTTCTTTTCTTTTCTTTTAAGATTCCCAGTTCTTATTTGTCTTACAACAACTGCAAATCAAGATGTGTAAGCCTGTTCCCATCATATTGCTGAAGTTAAAAAAAAAGGGGGGGGGGCTGAAATAATCAGAGATTAATAGTTGTATGAAGATGGAATTTCATTTAAAATCAGTTCCTGAACTAGCAATACCTTATTTCCAAATATCTTTACTTATAACTAAGGTTCTAGTTAAGTTTGCACATATGTGTGTGTTGTAGACCTCATCTTAATTACACACCAGACTGTCCCTTACAGGGGGGGGGGTAGGTATCATTTGTGCATACAGGGTCACTTGTTCATTCCCCTTCCTTCAAAAAGCGGTGAGCAATTTTGCTGGGAAGGGAATCGGCCTTCTTCTTCCGTCCAACAATCTATTACAGATTGCTGGGTTTCCATTATGAGAAAGGTTCAAGCATAGGAATTGTGGAGGGGGGGGGGAGAGAATAGGAAGGAAAAAAGGTCCCCTCCCTCTCAACAACATTGCTCAGTCTCCCCCGCCCCCCCTCTCTGCTAATTGCAGAGGGAAACCAATGGTCTTAAGCTGTGGGTCCTTGAAAGGGAAGAGAAAGCAGGGAGCTGCTGGTTTTTCATTGCCCTTAGCAGCAGGGAAATTAGGGAAGGGGTCTCTGTTGTAGCCAGCTGATTAGAGGCTCCTGGGAAAAGCCAGGAGTGCCTTGTATGCCAGGATAAACTACTGGGTGTGGGGGGGGGGTTTGATTTAGGACTAAATGTATCTTGTGTTAGGGTTTTTGGTTTTTTGTTTGCTAAAAGTGCAGAGACAGATTGATTGATTTTTGTGCAGGCTTGAAATGCCTGCACAAAATAAATCCTTGATTTATTACCACAATTGAGCCCAAAAAATTCTATTGTTAAATGGGGCATTAATTGACAATTTCTTGTCACGGCCGTTAAGTGAACCACTGCAGTTGCAAAGTTAGTAACCTGGTTGTTAAATGAGTCTTGCTTCCCCGCTGACTTTGCTTGTCAGAAGGTTGCAAAAAGGGATCACATGACCCCCCAGGACACAGCAATAACGGCCATAAACATGAACCGGTTGCCAAGCATCTATAGATTTTGATCACCTGGGCATATGCTGCAAAGGTTGCAACTCTGAAAAATGGTCACAAGTCAGGTTTTTCAGTGCTATTGTAACTGAGCGGTCACTAAATGAACTGTTGTAAGTCAAGGACTGTTTGAATGCCTTCCAATGATGCTGTTGATTCCAAAAGAGAGGCCTCTTGTCTTTCAAACGATTTAATTATGCACAGAAATGTTTAAATTGCATTTAACCAATAGTAGCTCACATTAGAAGGGAGCTTTCTGAGGAGGCCTTAAAAGGAGGCCTTCCGGTTTCCAGCCATTCTGAGTCTCTCCTGGTAGAGAAATTTGCATCTGGTGTTACTTTCCCAGGTGGTGAAATTCCATTTCTGGCTGTCTTGCAATATTTCAATGCTGATTAAGAATGAAATGAAATTCTACTTAGATATTTTTCGGTATCCCTTGTCAACTAAGTCTCCTCCCTTGTCAGCTTTTACAGGTAGTCCTCAACTTACAGCCATGATTGACTCCAAAATTTGTTACTAAATAAGACATTTGTCAAGTGAATTTTTCCCCATTTTACAACCTCGTCACATTTGTTAAGTGAAGCATGGCAGTGGTTGAGAACGTGGTTCTTAGGTGGATCTGGCTTCCCCATTGACTTTGCTTGTCAGGAGGTCGCAAAAGGGGATCACACACGGCCCTGGGACACCGCAGAGGCCATAGATGGGGATTTTGACCCCATGATCACTTAAAAGTTTGTAACCCTGAAAAATGGTCACTTCTTCCAGTGCCACTGTAACTTTGAATGGTCACTAAATGAACTGTTGTAAGTCGAGGATGACCTGTATTTGTGGTGACTGTCTTGATGACAATAAAACTGGTTCTATGGGAGCAGCAAGTTCTCCTTTCACACGTGCATTGATTGATGAAGAGAGTAAAAACCCAGAATTTGGTTGTCTGCAAGAGAGATTTCTGCTTCTCCCTTTCTTCCAACTTCAGGTAGTCCTCAACTTATAACCACAGCTGGGACTGGAACTTTCATAGCTAAGTGAGGCCATCCTTGAGCAAGTCATCCCTGATTTTATGACCTATTTTGCAACAGTTGTTAAGTGAACCACCATAGTTAATCCCATGATTGTTAAGCAAATCCAGCTTCCCCCGTTGGCTTTGCTGGTCAGAAGCCAGATGAGAAGGTTGCAGATGGTGACCACATGAGCCCAGGATCTCCCAAAGGTGCTTTCTCAGAAGGCAACCGGACCTTGTTCTTGTTTTTTTCCTTTCCTAATCCAAGAAGCTCCTTCAGCTCTGACAGGGTAGAAGGGAATGGAAGGATTTTACACTCCTTGCAGACAGCTGGCCATTTGCATCCTTTTAGAGGGTCCTTGAGGCCACTTGTGGACTTACCTGTGTCCTCCTGGGGGGGGTCTCCTGAGCAGAGTGCTCTTGGTTCCCGTAGTGCTGCAGTTTTTCTCCCTCTGGAGATCCATTCCCACACCATTCCAAGGGTCTTCATCCCAAATTGTATAGCCAAACGTCTGTAGAGATTCCTCAGTCCTCCAGGGTCGTCCCAAAGGAGCCTCTTGGATGAGAAGCAGAACGTCTTCCAAAGGGAAAACTTAAGGAAGTCCAGTTGCCTTTGAGGCCACCACGGCCTGGATGACTGAGGATCTCTACAGACCCACAAACCCAGGATGTTGCAGTGATTGTGAATACACGGATGCTACCAAGTGCCAAAATTTCTATCCTGCAGGGACTGCAGAGAAATGGGGAGCACTCTACTTACAACAGTCTACTTAATGACCATTCGAAGTTCCAACGGCACTCTAAAAAACGACCTACGACCATTTTTCATAGTTATGACCATTGCAGCATCCCCAGGGTCACCTGATTCACATTCAGACACTTGACAACTGATTCACGTTTATGACGGTTGCAGTGTCCCCAGAGTCACGTGATCGGCTTTTGCGACCTTCTGATAAGCAAAGTCAGTGGGGAAACCAGATTCGCTTAACAACTGTGTTACTAACTTAATAACTGCAGTGATTCATTTAACAAATGCGGCAAGAAAAATCATAAAACCGGGCAAACAAATTTCTCACTTAGCAATATAAGTTTTGGGCTCAATTGTGGTCATAAGTTGAGGACTACCTGTACTGCAATGGTCATTACTGCTAAGACTGGTCACTATAACTGAATAGTTTTTAAAAAATGGACATAAGTTGAGAACTACCTTTATAATGAAGATTAAATTTCTCGAGTAGATATGTCTGAATAGCTGCTGCTTTTCTTTTGGCTTATCAGAAGTCCAGGAAGCAAAGCTGCTGTGTAGATCTACTATCATGTTGTTATAAGTTGGCTACATCTGAAAAATATGTTGAACCAGTTTTACTGAATTTTTTTTAAAAACTCTACTATACACAGATATTTTTCTGTAACGTTTCAGCAAAAATATGAGGACAGTGAGGAGGGGAAATGAACTTCTGTGTCCACTCATCCCTCCTCCTGGCTAGACTAGTTTCAATAGCATTTTTTTTTATTCTATGGAGAAAAAAAGACAATAGTGGAGAGTTTTTATCTCTTCCTTGGTATGCTAGATTTTTAGAAACAATGTGCAAAATTTTGATCAGCAGTCAGATAATTCCTAACTTTAGAACTGCAGTTTGCAAACAAAAAGTGTGCCTTAATTCACCATTATTGTGAATAAACCTGTAAGCCATTTTGGGGCATGTTTCCTGAGAGGTAATTATTATTGGGACTTACTCCCAAGTAAATGTGCGTAGGATTGTAACTTTATTGATGCTCTCTTGTGGTTTGTGAATTCAAAGAGCTATCGGGTTATAAGCAATCAAGATCTGTCAAGTTGTAAGTAATTGGTATGGTAATGGGAAGGTAGCAACTGAGTAGCAGAGACAAAAATAACACACATATTACATTAAATTACAAACGTAGCAGGGTGGCAGAATCATATACAGCAGTAAAGTGGAAGCTTTTGTTCCCCCAGCCAGAAAGAGATTTCATATCTAAATATTAAAAATATTTAAACTGGGGGGGGGATTCAGGGACTTCCAAATGTTGCTGAAATACAGTTTTCAGCAACTCCAGTCAGAATTGCTAAAGATGCTCATCTGACAATTATGGGAGGACCGGATGCTCTGATCATTCCAGTTTCTGATCAGTCTTTCAAAATACTAACTATAGTGCATCAAAAAATTTCAGGTGGGGATTGGTTTGTTTATTTTTGCTGACCTTCTACTCTCAAAATATGTTGGACTGTAACTACTGGTCAGTGGATGAGAGTTGTAGACCCACCACATCGATGGCGACTTGGATTAAAATGTCTCCCCAGGGGCCACCCTTCCTTCCTGCCTATATAGGCCCAGGTTACTTCGCGGTTTATTGTAGGCCTAGGCTTGATTCCTGTATCTTTTTCAGGCACTCAGAAATTCCAGGGGCTTTTTAGGAGCCTTAGGGGAGGGTGAAAACAGTCTCCCCTCCGGAGACCCTTCGGAGGCTTCAGGAGCTTCCCTGAAGCCTCCAGAGCACAAAAAACCGTCCCTACGGGCAAACTGGAAGTTCGGGCAAACTGGAAGTTCGGGAACGGACTTCCGGCTTGCTTGTAGGGACGGTTTTAGCCTTCGGGGGCCTTCCGGAGGCTTCCCTGGAGGCTCAGGGGGGCAAAAAACGACCCTACGAGCAAACCGGAAGTCGCTTCAGGAGCCGTTTTTTGTCCTCTGGAGCCTTCAGGGAAGCCTCCGGAAGTGACTTCCGGTTTGCTCGTAGGGTCGTTTTTTGCCCCCCCCCCCTCAGCCTCCAGGGAAGCCTCCGGAAGGCCCCCGAGGGCTCCGGAGGGCTAAAACCGGCCCTAGGAGCAAATCAGAAGTCCATTCCCGAAATTCCAGTCTGCCACTAGGGCTGGTTTTTTGCGCTCTGGAGGCTTTGGGGAAACTCCTGAAGCCTCCGGGGGTCCTTGGGGGGGGGAGGCTGCTTTCACCCTCCCCAGGCTCCTATAAAGCCTCTGGACCATAAGCTTATTTTGAAGGTGAGTTAGGACATCCTTGCAGTAAGCTATTATGCTGCAGAAAAGATGGATAAGGAGCATATTCTGAATAGTACAGTATTTAGGGGAAAGTGGGTGGCTGTTTTGTGGCTGTCCACCATCTTTTACTTGTAATGCAAATTCTACAGAAGTCCTTATCAATAAAAAGCATTTCAAAACCAGCACCTTCCTTTGGTGATTAAAGTTGTGAGCTATGTGATCCCTGAGGGCAGGCGAAGAGATTCTCTTTTATAGGCAATAATCTTGTTGAGTCAAGTCGCTCCTTTAGGATTTAATGGTCGTCTTTTGAGTTCTCCTGTAAAATGGCTGCCATGCAGGAGTCCACGTCCTCATAAAATGGCTGGAGCAAGATAACCTGTCAGGTTGTTCCCTGCCCCACTCTTGTCCCCGTGTGACGTTCCTTGCCACCCATCCTTCCCTTTCTCTTCCTTCTAGAGGTGAAGTCACACTTTCACACAAAACGCTTAGCTTTCTTCAGCTGTTCCGCCCAACCTGTCTTTTTTTCCTTTATGGTGTCTGTGTCTGTGTCTGTGGCATCTCCTCATAGCCCAGGACACCCACGGTATGCGGATACTGGTACTGGGTTAGGATTAGGCCCTCTGGTTTGTGACATGTATGCCTCCCCTTTAATCGTTTTTAAGTGAATCTTTTAAATTTAAAATCAGATGGGATCAGGAGTCTGGGATACAAGGAGCTATTCTGAATAAATGGGCATCTGCTTTGCTTGCCTTGGTCACAGTGGAGCAATTGGGAGAGAGGTGCTTTCATTTGTGTGTGTGTGTGTGCATGTATGCAATCACAGAGACACAACCACAGACACACACACACAACTGCTTGGGAAGGGGGGGGAAAAGAGCTAAGGCATCTGAATTTCAATGGTTGAAATGTTTGTAATAATGACATGGCTTAAGGCAGAGGGTTTTTTTTTCTTCCTCACTGGCAAAGGACTGAAAAGGGTTTTAAAGCACAACTGCAACCTTTACCTGGTTTTGCCTGGTTTTAACTGCTACCTCCGTTTCTTGACATGACATGAAAAGGGCTGAACAAAACGGCAAGCGGGAAGTCGGGCTGAGAAGTGGGAGCAGATGTCTTAAAAATGAAGGATTGCTCTTTTTAACCAGTCTTTTTGACAGGTCCTTACTGAATGTCAGGGCCATCACATCTGCGGGAGGGGAAAAGGTAGAGAGGATGAAGGAAACGGTATCAGGGCATCAGGACCAGACCGGCAAAGGCTCTTTGGTTTGGGCTCGGGGGGGGCAGATGAGGTCCTGCGACAGTCTGGCTGCTCCTCCTCTGGACGATGTTGAGCTCCACATAGGAGGACTCCCCCCATCAGGAGCAGCTGCTCATCAGAGCTTTCTGGTCCTGGGCAGTTGAATGAGAGGCCTAGTATATAATCTTGTATCCCACAGCAATCTTGGATATCACAAGTGGTAGTAGAAGTGATTGCAGAGGGATTTACTCCCTTACACAATGCCGGTGGGGAAGCTGGCATTAAGTCACAAGTCGCAGTCATGCGATGTTACACTTAACGACAGCGGCAGAACTGCCGTTGTAAATTGAGCAGTCATGTGATGTTTTGCTTAATGACCTGTCACTTAGCTAGGAAGTTGCCAAGCCTAATTTCTATTAAGTGAGGACTTTGTGTAATAAAGCATATAAAAATATTCAAGAACCCAAATTTCAACAGAAGATTCGGGGATTCAGGATTCAACCAAAAATTTATTTACGCTGCATTAAACATGCAAACGTTGATATATACCGATATTTGTATGGCACTGATTTTAGAGAATACAATATGACCGACGCGGATTAATGACCATAATTGAACAAGGAAGAAGTTCTTGGGGTCTGTGTATTAAGCTTGTCAGGTGAACATATCCCAGGTAGATGCAGCTATTTCAGTGGAAGAAGAAGACTGCAGCAAAGGGAAAAGCTTGGAATACTTGAAGCATCATAGGAACAGATTGAGAACGTCTTCAGTTTCTGAGAATATGGGAAAGTAACAGTGGATTCTCCATGCCGTTGTTCTGCTGATCATCACAGCCATAGAAGTGACATCAGAAGAGCTGTCTTCCAAATGGCACGGTTCCTCAGGGCTTCACATTTTTGCACACTTGTCTTGACACAATAGTTATGGGTCACAGTTTTCTTCATCGGTTATAGTCTCCGTGTGGGCGAAGTTCTGTAACTCGGCAGTCCCAACCTTTTGGGCACCAACGACCAGTTCTGTGGAGAGTGTTTTTTCCGCGGACCAGAGCAGCATGGTTTCACATGCTGCCTACATCCTGTGCATGTGTGGGTGGGGCTTCACGCATTTGGGCACCAAGGACCAGTTCTGGCGTGATGCAGATCAGTTCAAGTCCGGGGATTGGGAACCTCTGCTGTAACTAATGGGTCACCTCCCTCCCTTTGGCCATGTCTTCTCATGGAAAAAAGATGCTGGTTTTTTTGTTGCTGCGCCCAATCTCCATGGTCAAACAAAATACTCCTGTTTTAGTGGATGGCTTAATCATATTGTATGGCAATTTCATTTACCATATTCTTCAGAGTATAAGACGCACCAAGATTTTGAAGAGGCAGATTTTAAAAAAAGTTTTTGCACGCTGCAGACCTCACAAAAATGGGCCCATTCTTTTTTTTAAAAAGGGCATGAATAGCCTTTAGGAGGCTTGTAGAGTGCTCCTGGGCGCTGGGGGGGGGATTTAGCAAAAAACGGCCTGTTTTTCCCTCATTTCTACCCTCCCCAGACCCCAGGAGTACTGAAAGCCTCCTAAATGCTATGCTCGTCCATTTTGGTGATGGGGCGGGGTTTTGGGAGACAAAAAATATTTTATTCAGTGCTTAAGATGCACCCAGTGCTTTTATTCAGTGCTTAAGATGCACCCAGATTTTTGGCCTCTTTTTTGAGGGGAAAGGGGGTGCGTCTTATACTCCGAAAAATACAGTAGTAGCTCTTAACTGAAGGGATAAGGTGGAAGGGCTGTAAAAGGCTCATCTTGGACCATCTGTATCTGACCTGGTATAAAACAACATCTTGGGCTCCAACTACTGGCTGACAATGTAGAAAAAAGAAGAGTAGAATATGATTGTCCCACAGACCTTGGAAATACCGAGGGGAAAAGAAGAATGGTTGCCTTCCAGATGTTTTGGATTCCAATTCCATGGGCTGTGCTTGGTGGAGTTATGAGACATAAATAAAAGACTAAGCGTATTTTTGAAGGTAGTGTCTTCCTGCTTAATACAGGTGGTCCTCACCTTATGACCACAATTGAGCCCAAAATTTCTGTTGCTAAGAGATATTTATTAAGTGAGTTTCCCCCTTTTAAAACCTTTCTTGCCATGGTTGTTAAATGAATTACTGCAGTTCTTAAGTGAATCTGGTTTCCCCAGTGAATTTCCTTCCCAGAAGGTAGCAAAATGGAATCACGTGACCTCAGGACACTGCAACCGTCATAAATATGAGTCAGTTGCCAACCATCTGGATTTTGTTCACATGACCGTGGGGACACTGCAATGGTCTTAAGTGTGAAAAATGGTCATAAGTCATTTTTTCAGTGTCGTGGTAACTTCAAACAGTCACTAAACAAACTGCTGTAAGTCAAGGACTACCTGTGCAAGATACCACTTTTTTCAGTGCCACATATCCTTGTTATGACCTTGATATTTTGTTTTGTAAGTGAAGACATGGTTGAGGGTGTTTTTTCTGTTTTTTCTGAAACTGTACAACAGTAATACTGATGTATTCAGAAACAATTCTGATTCTAGGAAATACTTGATTTTGTGTCAAGTGAAGAAAAATAGAACCAAGTAGGCTTTCTAAACTCATAATGACGATACCTTAAAGATTCATTTATTGTTGAGTTCAGTTTTGTTCTCCATTTCTCCCCCCCCCCCAAAAAATATTTTTTTTGCAAGAGTTTTTTTGGGGGGGACATACAGACGATGAATAATTGAAAGCAAGTTGATTTGTGGGAAATCAGAGCTTCAGGTATTGTTCAATGCTACAGTGAAACATGTATATTTGGACTAGACTGAGAACTGCAACAGAGGTGGCCAGAGCTGTTGGTAGATGGTGAGGAGTGGAGGAGACAGAAAAGTCTTGGTGCATTGTGTGATGTAGGCCAAATGGGACAGAAAGAGTTCCTTTGAGGTGGTTCTTTCCATATTTTATATTCTCAAGAGGTTTGGTTCTATGATGTTCCATATGTTTTCTATCACAAATAGAAGGTTGCTGATTTCCTTAATTGTTCTGAGGGCCCAGGGGCCCAAATCATTGTAGTTTAGATCAGGGATCACCAACCTTTCGGACCTTGGACCACTAAATTCATAATTTTAAATCACGCGGATCACTAATATGATTTTTTTAAAGCTAAATAGTATTTAGTACAATATAAAAAATGCAAATAATTTTTTATCCAGACCACCAAAATTATCCAGTGATCCACGGACCACCAGTTGGTGACCACTGGTTTTGATGTTGTTTAGGTGGTCCTTGAATCAAGGACCACAATTGGGAACCTCAGTTTCAGAGGGAAGCAGCAATAAGCAGGACATCACATGACTGCTCTGCTCAATGACTGCAAACCCAGAACTTCTGGTTGCAGTCGTTAAGTGATTTGTGGCTCATTAAGTGGCAGAATCCCAGGTAAGGAGCCTGGGTTGTTTGGGAGAGGGCGATCCCAGGAGGCACATAAGCATCTCTCTGCTCAGGAGCTGCAAGTTCTCCCTGTCCAAATCCAAGAAGGATCTTCAGCCCCTGAGCGGAGACGCGCTCTCGTCCAGCCCGTAGCAGAACCACCACAATTCCCATCTTCCCCAAGGCAGCCCATACTCCTTATCTCGCTCCCCTGAGGCGCCTCTCCTTCTGGCACTGCCTCTCTGCCCTGGAGCGGAAAATCCTTCCCTGACCGCTTCCCAACGGCTTCCTGGGGGAATCGGCAGAAGAGATTGCCAGTGGTGATCGGATGCTCATGGGCACATGGCGACCCATCTTAAGCATGAGCAGCCTGCCGAGCACCCAGATCACAGCCGCCTGGCCAAGGGTGTGTGCAACGTTTTGCAATGGTCAGGTACCTGTAAAGCACCCTTTTTGAGGTTACCGTTAATTGAAACTTTGTTAACAGGTAGTCCTCGACTTATGACCATAACCGAGCCTAACATTTCTGTTGCTAAGTGAGACATTTGTTAACTGAGCTTTGTGCCATTTTATGACCTTTCTTGCCACAGTTGTTAAGTGAATCGTGGCACTTGTTAAATTGCGTTGTTAAGTGAATCTGGCTTCCCCGTTGACTTTGCTTGTCAGAAGTTTAGAAAAGGTGATCACATGACCCCGGGACAATGCAATCGTCATAATATGAGTCAGTTGCCAAGCATCTGAATTTTGATCACGTGGCCATGGGGATTCTGTAACGGTCGTGTGAAAAACGGTCATAAGTCACTTTTTTCAGTGGTGTAACTTTGAATGGTCACTAAATGGACTGTTGTAAGTCAAGGACAACCTGTTTTTGCTTTTGCACTGCAGTGATGTCAGTAACAGAATAGGACTACAAATTGCAGTGATGCTAAAACACTGTTGCCAAATCCTTTTTCACCTTGCTGTGTTCATGAGTGCCCAGTAAGCGCAACTAAAAATGTTAGAAAAGCAAATTTGATTCCTTGGTGAGCTTGTAGGTTGCAGATTGAATGAGTTTGGAAAGAACCAGGATATGATGAGGGTAAGTTGTATTAACCACCTTAATTATAGGCCATCCAATGCATCTCAGCAGACTAATTTTAAGGAGGCGTTTTTATGGAGACCTTTGACCTGTGTTACACAGAAATTCTTTCCCTAGGCATAGAAACTATACACCTGAGTGTTGTTGCTGGCTGAGTTTGACTCTTGAATTGCAAATCTGAGACGAAATCATTGCTGCAGTCCCTCCATGGAAAGAAAGCTGAAGCTTCAGATGCTGCCAACATGGCTTCAGTCAGCCCAGTGTCTTGTCAGCTGTTTTCTCCCTGTTGCACTAACATTGCAGTAGCTTTTAAATTTTTTCTTCTATAGATTTGCAGATTCCTTTTTTTTTTCTTTGTAAAGGATGCTTCATTCAACTGTCTGGAGCGTATAAGGAACACCACATGGGGACATGTGAATATCCATAAATAAGAGTAGCAAGTCATTATCAAAATAACGGATGCAACTTGGAAAGCTTATAGGACAATGTTTGCTAGACGAGGTGCCCAAAATGTAGATTAATTTGTTGGTTTTTCAATATTTACAAGGTAAAATCAAGACTTCTGAAATTATCACCAAAGCAGGAGAGCATCTTAGAAATCTTACAAACCCAAATATCTGTCAGCGCAGGATATTCTGTACCGTAACTCCTTGGGACCCACCTCAGCAGTCTCTTGTTTCATTTAATGGTTTACGGGGCATTTATTCTACCAAATCCTTTGTCATATGAACCTCTTCACTGAAAATCTATCCTGTGCATCAGGAGTAATTGACCCATAGAAGACTTGCTGCTCCTCTCCAGCCTTGCCGTCTTTTGTGGCCAAATTTGAATGGCCCATTTCCTTTACTACAGTTGCTCTATTTGACATTGTTTTATTTCACCTGGGTCCTCCTTGTAGGAATGCCGTCTGTGGTCACTGTGCTGGTTCTGCAAGACAATTGGCAGTTTGGCAGTTTGTTTAGGGTCATCTCCCACTTCCCAATAAAAGTTTTTTGCAGCTGGCCAAGATATCTGAAATGCGTGATGTGTGAGATAATTAAATTTAGTGGGTTAAATGAGATGGCACACACAAAAAAAATACATATATGTCAGTGAGAAATGAGAAGAAGCTAAGAGGAAAAAGAAAACAAGGCATGTGATCATTTTGTAGCCCAGCACCACCAATTTTGGGCATGTGATTTCCCCACTGAATACATTCCTTGATCCGAGTGTGCCAGCTCCTGCTTCAGCCTAACAGAAAAGACATTTAGTCTGCTGTCTGACAGAGCATTTTCTTTGCTTCTAGATGATGAACGCAGAGCTTTTGAGAAAGAGGGCTTAAGAGTTTGGGTTAAATCTTAATCTTCATACAGACTGCAAAGCTTGCATGGATTAATTGAGATAGGCTCTTTTTTATTAGATGATGGTGAAGATGATGAGTATTCTTTCTCTCCTCCCAGTATCAGAATGCCATGCTCATTTAGGAATAAGATAGGAAAAGATTCCGTGGGGTAGGCAATGATGTTTGGGCTACACCAGGGGTGTCAAACTGGCGACCTGTGGGCCGGATGCGTCACATGCAAGGCCCCCCAGCTCCGCAAAGGGGAAAATGGTTGCAATACGTCACATGATGGCAATGTGACACCACGGGTTTGTTACCCATGGGCTTTGCCGACTCACAGGAATCTGTGGAAGAGCGCCTAAGTTGGGGTAGCCCAATCAACATTGCCTACCCTCACGTCATCCATGATGGTGTAATATATCAAGGTTTATGTACAACTGGATTTTTTTGGGGAGGGGAATCAGGATTAGAGAGGGCAATAGGATGCAATTTTATCTTACCTTTCCCAAAAAACTTTATATTGTAGCATGTTCTAGATGTCTATTAAATTCATCAGTAAATGCTTTGAACTGTATTGAGTTAGAGGCACGTTTGGAGTTTGTATAATGTAATTGGGTTTTGAAGTTTCCATGGTTGTTGTCAGAAGATCTGAGTTTGGAATCATTAGTTCCAGCAAACACTAAAGTTTCACTAGAAAATGTAGTTACAGGTCACCCAAACTGCTTCCTTCTTTTATCCTTCTTAAGTACCACCGCCAGATTGCCTTCAAATTAAAAATTGCCTCCTTAACATTTCAACTCTTACGCTGATGTCTTCACTGTGCTGAGTCTAGTAATAGATTATTTTGAATTTAAACTAAAGCCACCAGATATTTCTGTATAAAATCGGCCATCCTTCTTTGTGAAGCCCATTGAGAGTACCGCTACTTTTGAAATGGCTGTGAGCAAAAAATAAGGAAGATGGTACTGGTAGTCTTCATCATGCAGCCATTGGTTTAGTGATTGCAACAGCATTGGGGGGAGGGTGACATGACTTACAACATCTGTTGCAACATCCCCATGGTCCAAATTTGCTCATGTGGCAACTAGCATGTACCATATTTTTGGCGTATAAGACACAGCTTCTCTCCCCCCAAAAGAGGGTGAATATTTGGGTGCGTCTTATACACCAAATGTAGTCTCACCCATCCCCACCAGAGGCCAAAAAAACAAATGCCATCAAAAAGAGAACAGAAAACATGGAAAAAAGAATTGAGACAATAGAACAACGAATGGGAAACATTGAACAATGAACAGAGAACATGGAACAAAAAGCAGTTAAAACTGATGAAAAAATTGATAGTATTCAACAAATGGTGATGATATTTGAAGGTAGACTACAAAAATTGAAGAAAAAGGTGACCAAAGAGAGAAGAAAATTGGGGAGATTGATAATAGACTGAGTGTGGTTGAAAAAGATAATTTTGGAATACTAAATTGGGAGATGGAAAGGTCAGAATTTTTCCTAAAATTCCA
This sequence comes from Thamnophis sirtalis, assembly GCF_051295495.1. Classification (NCBI taxonomy): domain Eukaryota; kingdom Metazoa; phylum Chordata; class Lepidosauria; order Squamata; family Natricidae; genus Thamnophis; species Thamnophis sirtalis. The sequence continues at coordinate 70,451,680 of NW_028261391.1, forward strand.
AAACATAGAAGAAGAAAAAGGTGAAAACCTGTTACAAATAATGATAGAAATTTTGACAAATGTCCTCGAGTTAACCCAAGAGAAGATGGCCGATGCTATAGATGAAACATTTCGAGTTTACACAAGATATGCAGCGAAAAATGAACTGCCAAGGAAAGTTCATGTACGATTTACCAAGAAAGCAATTAGGATGCAAATACCTTTGCACCTGGAGTACAAAGGCTAGGAGATTGTAGTTTTGAAGCAAATACCAAGAAAAATGAGAGGAGAATATCAATTTTTGACTAAAACCCTACTCAAAAAAGGTGTTAATTACAGATGGCTGATACCTGAAGGCTTAATGTTTGTCTGGCAAGGACAAAGATACAGAATAGATTCAATCCAAAAAGCAGAAGCACCTTTCCAAGAACATTTCGGAGAGAAGGCTGAGCAGACTGGACCTAAAGAATCAGTGACAGAATCACGAGCGATGTCTTCGGCTTCGACTGGAAAAGAAGGAGCAGCAGCAGGCGGGATCAAGATAGAAGGTGCTGTAGGTGGCATGGATATCGGAGAACTACGAGAACCTAGAACTACCAGAGCAATAAATCCTATGTATAAAACATGAATATGGAAGAGAAGAAAATGATTTCAATTAATATAAATGGACTTAATTCAGCAAATAAAAGAAAGAAAATATTTCACAAACTAGGGAAACTAAAATTGGATATAATTTGTCTACAAGAAGTGCATATTCAAAAGCAACATGAATTACTTCATTGGCAACTTGTAAAAAAAGAGGAGTGATTCTTTACATTAAAGACACAATCCCAGTGGAACAAATTTATACAGATGACGATGGAAGAATTTTGATGGTTGAAATTATGGACAATAATAAGAAAATGCTCTTAATAGCAATCTATGCGCCTAATGAGAAGCAAGATGAATTTTACAGGAAATTACACAGGAAAACAATGGACTACGCAAATATTTGTATGATGGGAGATTTTAATGGAATTGTAGATAAGAATATGGATAAACTGGGAGAAGATTAAAAGACAATATTATTTAAAAATCCCAGTCTGGCTATCAACTATTGAAGCCTTTTCATATGCAATAATATACAAAAAGGAGCAAACAGATGTGGTGAAATATTGAATGCAGAGGGTGAACTTAAATCTATGCAAGAACTGGAAAAGGAAGGTATAAAGATGAACTGGTTTTCATATGTGCAAAATACAATCTAGATATGACGAGGACCATAAAGAGGAAGGTTTTTATGATAAAATGATTGAGTTAGATAAAATTTTGATGGGTACTGATGAAAAAGTAATTTAAAAACTTTATGGACACTTACTAGAGGTTAAGTTAGAAGAAGAACAAGTTAAAGGAACTATGATAGCTTTGGGGGGGGGGAATTTTGGGCATGGGATTGAATTAGAGAAGTGGCAGAAATTGTGGTCTCAAAATTACAAAATGACAATGTCAACAGCATATAAAGAAAATTTGTATAAGATGTTTTACAGGTGGCATCTATTCCTGACGAGAATAGCAAGAATATTCAAGAATAAATCAGAAAAGTGTTGGAAATGTCATCAGACACCGGGCTCATATCACCATATGTGGTGGACCTGTGCAGAAGCTAAAAGATATTGGACTAAGATCCACACGTGGTTGGAGAAAATGACACAAAACATATAGACTTTAAACCAGAGCCTTTTAAATTGGGAATTATACCAGAAACATATAATAGAGACTTGAAATATTTGATTGTAAATGTTCTAACAGCAGCTAGAATTGTATTTGCAAAAAATTGGATAAATGAGAAAATACCAACGCAGGAGGAAATTATTCAAAAAATTATGGAATGTGCGGAAATGAGTACATTGACATTTGAAATTAAAGAACAAGAAGATGAACAATTTTATAAGGTTTGGGATTTGTTTTATCAATGGTTATATAAAAAATCACGGTAATGGAAAAAGTGGGAGAACGTTTCATATTTTAAGAATAATAGAATGGTACATGCAAAACTATAAGGGTTTAGCACTGTTAAACGCAGTAGAATGATGTAATGGAATGATGTTGTATGTATGACTTCAATATATAGAATATTTTGTTTAAATTGTAGGGATAATAACAAGTTGAACTATTGATGCAAAATGATGTATGTGTGGATTCAATATTTAGAATATTTTGTTTAAAATTAAGGAATAATCATAGTTGAAAAATTGACATATAACAAAAATGTACTTATGTTTATCTAATGAACAATTTGTCATTCGATACATAATTGTAAGTGGTGGCCATGGAAAGGATGCACAAAATCTTGTAACCAAATGACAGGCTATATGAAATGGAAGAAAGTTGTATGTGTTTTATGTTTTTATTTGTTTAAAAATTAAAAAAATCTTTATTAAAAGAAAGGCACAAGGGATGTGGTCCTGATCACAGTCACAAGTAGGCAAAGGGACATGATGGAAGTCATTGGCCTTTGAACAGAAGAGTAGACTGGAGTTTTGTTCAAATCTTCTTTCTAGGCTGCCTCAAAATTGTTCATCTTTGTTTAGCCCGATATAAAAGCAACACATTTCAGCAGCATTTGAGTTTTATGATGGGGAAATAGCTGTTTTTTTTAAATAATAGAACTTGATAAGCAACGATAAGAGCTACAGATGTTTGCTATGGGTAAGTCCTTCACTTGCGGCCACAATTGAGCCGAAAATGTATGTTGCTAGGTGAGAAATTAGCTAGGTGAATTTTGCCTAATTTATGACTTCTTGCCATATTTGTTAAGTGAGTCACTGCAGTTGTTAAATTAGTAGCGCTGTTATTAAGTGAATCTGGCTTTCCCATTCTCTGTGCTTGTACGAAGGGCATGGCCTTGGGACGCTGCAACCATCATGAATGCCAATCAGTTGTCAAGTATATGAATGTAAATCACGGGACCATGGGGGGGATGCTGCAATGGTCCTGTAAGAAATGGACATAAGTCCGTGTTTTCAGTGCCGTTGAACAGTTACTAAATGAAGCCGAGGACTACCTATATAGTGTACGTTCTGGTTAGCAACCACTTTTTTCTGATGCAGCTAGCTAATATCCTGGAAATGTTTCCTCCAGTAATCCATTCGTCTGCTCTAAGACATCATAATGCTTGCTTGCTCTATTGTATATTTTCATATATTTGTTTGAATACCTGTATATAAAATAGGCAACTTGTATATTTAATCAGTAGCCTGGTAGTCATAAATTGCAAATTTCTACCTGCCAAGGCGAGACTGGCTAGCAGAGGGAGGGAGGGGAATAGAAATGCTACGGCATAGATATTGGGCTATTGCAGTGACAAAATTTCTACTTTAAATAAATAGATTACCTTCTACTCCCATTAAGCAATGTTCTTTTTAAAACATATCAGGCAACTTATTCCTCACATTTTTCAGAAAACCCTGTTATACAATAGCCTTGTGGCATCTTAAAGAGTAATACATTTATTAATTACTCAATCAGTCAAACAATATATTGTCTTACAAACATTCTTGTGGTATTAAACTTCATGAACCGCAGTCCAATTTCTCACATGCTGGACTTTGAAATTGGAAATGAAGCTTCTTCAGGGTTGTGGAATGAACATCTGACTTCTGCGGTGTAATTGTAGAAGTTTAATGTTGACCTTTGTTATGTGCTGAATAATCTCAAATGGGAAGTATAGTTCAATCTATTCTGACGTTGCACTTTCTTCCCTTCCCTTCTTTCTTTCTACAACGATCTAGGTCTGGACTGTTTTGTGTCCCACCAGCTTCCTTACCAAAGACAGAGGATCCTCTTAACAAAAGTTGCACTAATGGGAAAGCTGAAGAGAGGCCACCCATAGACCTGGGGGCTGACCAGTGGTGTTCAGGAGGAAAACCCCCCAAGGCCAACAGAGAGGAGCAAGTCCCACCCCTCTTGCCTCCACCGCCAACCGGCAGTGTTCCTCCTTACCCTCCCTATTTTGAAGGAGCCCCCTTCCCCCCTCCATTATGGCTACGGCACACGTATAATCAGTGGGTGCCTCAGCCACCTCCGAAAACCATAAAAAGGACAAAGAGGCGCCTGTCCCGGAACAGAGACCCCGGGAGGCTCATCATGAGCACCATTCGGCTGAGGCCCAGGCAGGTGCTTTGTGAGAAATGCAAGAACACCCTGAATCCAGAGGAGGGTATCAAAGCCCACCAAAATGCAAAAGCCCAGAGGAAGCTGAGCATCCAAGATAAGGAGCAGAAAAGACACAGCGAATCTGAATATATCGAGAGAAAAAGCAAGAGGGAAAGGCGGGAGGATGAAAAGTTTTCCAGGGAACAGCTGCAAAGGACTCCAGTTATAAAAATATCTTACAGCACCCCTCAGGGAAAAGGTGAAGTTGTGAAAATCCCCTCCCGCATTCATGGTTCCGGGAAGCCATTTTGCCCTCAGCGACTTCTCCAGAATGGTGGGGACGACCAAGATGAGGCCCAGGACTCAGAACAAGATCAGGAAAGCAAGTGTTTTATGGACAAGCAATCCGGTGGGCCCCATGCTTCCATTCCAAAGCTAAAGTTAACTAGGCCCGTCCATTCCAGTGCAGAAGTGCCCCCGCCCAAAATCCGTCTGAAGCCCCACCGGCTCAGCGAGGGGGATAATGTTTCCATTTACAAAGCCGAACTTATCGATGAGATGAATGTTCTTCCCAGCAGTGGGGAGCCCGTTGCAGGTGCTGCTGCGGCGGCAGCTGCTTTCTACAGAGATTCTGCAGAACGGAGCCTAGCTGAGATGTCCTCAGGGAGCTCCTGTGAGGATGACGACTTCAAAAGGTTTCCTCAAGGCAAAGATGGACACGATAACCTGGCTTTTCTCATGAATTATCGCAAACGGAAAGCAGACTCTTCCAGCTTATCCATGTGCAGCAATGATAGCCTCGATGAATCTAAATCTTCCAGCTCAGAAATGGCATCGCCAGAAATATGTGACTTTTTACCTGGGGATGACGCCTCTGTCTCCTCATCTTCTAAAGATGACCGTAAAATTGTGCCCCCACTGACCGTTAGATTACACACCCAAAGTGTCTCCAAATGTGTGACTGAAGATGGAAGGACTGTTTCAGTTGGCGACGTTGTCTGGGGCAAAATCCATGGCTTTCCTTGGTGGCCTGCCCGTGTTCTTGACATAAATCTTGGCCAAAAGGAAAATGGAGACCCTTCCTGGCAGGAAGCAAAAGTTTCATGGTTTGGTTCTCCAACAACTTCTTTCTTGTCGCTATCAAAACTGTCCCCTTTTTCTGAATATTTCAAACTACGATTTAACCGTAAGAAGAAAGGGATGTATCGGAAAGCTATTACGGAAGCTGCGAAGGCCGTGGAACATTTGACTCCAGAAATAAGAGACCTCTTAACACAATTTGAAACATAACTTTGTCTTCAAAAACAAGTAAGTTATGGAAGTGCATAACCCCTTTGTAATTTGGTTTAGAGATACATGTATTGGTTTGCTTTTGAAGGTTCAATAGAATGCCCCTATTTCAGGGGTGCACACGCTAGAGGTACACTATTTAATACTCTCTCAAACACCCCAGTGTAACTACTGAAAATCATAAGGATTGTTCCTAATCCATAAACAAAAACCTATCCAGAAGCTTCAGTGTTTGAAATACAGCCACGTTGATGTAATCCTTCATAGTTTTGTAAAAATAATAATAATGGAACCGATATTTATTGAGGATCTTGTTTAAATGTCTTATCAGAGCTATATTTTGTCTTTTTTCTTCATCTTGTTTTTTTCCCATCAAAGTGAACAGAGCCTCAATTTGAAAGAAATTTGAGCGTGTTCTGACATGTTCTTAAGGTAATTGTTTTGTATTGATTCAGTTATGTGACAGGCAATAGCACATATTGGGAGGGGGGGTTTCTTTATTCCTTTGGGTCTTGCGTATGTATGATCATAGAAATAAAAGCTTACTTTTAAAGAATAAAAAATGGAGGCTGATATTTTTGGGGCAGGTTCTATACCTCTCCCACATTCTGTTCAGCCTCTCTCACACACACACACACACACACTCCGTGCGACATAATTTTGGCATACTTGCAGACCTTTGCCATAGAAGAGTGTGCATATTAACTTGAGCCATAGAAAATAGGGGTAAAGGGTAATCTATTTCTGACAAAGAAAAGGGTTGAGAGAAGTCTCTAACAATGATCTAGTTTTCATAGTTTATTCACAACATTAAGAGAATTTAGCATTTTACAATTGCCTGGATTCCAATTCTGGAAACCAATCTCTTTAGCCTGTTTTTGGGACTGTGATGCTTGGATTCTTGAATGTAATAATGAGCTTGCTAAGACAATCACAATTTACATCTCTAGCCAATTAGAAACCAGTAATTAAGACTCTGGGGAGAAGATTTGAAACTGAAAGAAAGAGAGATGCTTCTGGCATGGCTGGTGATATACGGGTTTTTTTCTGAGAAGAACCTGGGTCTATCAAGGCATCTGATACAATCTAATTTGCATGTTCACAGCCTACTTCCACGTTATGTTAAAGCCATAGACGAATGTAGATTCAAGGTGTTGGATTTCATCCATTTTTTAAATTACTGTCATCATTCTCCCCCTTCATCTTTTGTTTTTATTTTTAACAGTTGTCATTTTTTTTCTGAATTAGAATTTTGGAGAACTCAAGTCTGCACATATTGTCTAGATCCGAGTTAGCCGTATTTGTTCTAATGCGAATTATCAACAGTTAATTTATGTCTGCATTTTAATTGCTAAGACCAAAAACTAAACTCCTGATTTAAACATTTTATATTGATTAGGAGACGAGCTAAATCTGAGTATTGAACTCAAACAGAACCAAGAAAATATTAGAAAAAGTTTCTTCAGGAAAATAAGATTATTGTTTTTTTCTGTGTGTTTTGTGTTCACATGGTAACTTCTTCACCAGTCTCCTTTTATGAATCCAACCACTTACAGAAGGGGGAAAAAGGTTTGCTGTTTTGTTACATTAAAAGAGTTAATTATATATATTTTCACGGGTGTAGCAGTGACGTGCAGTCAGGGGAAGCAGAGCCTCACCACTGTCGTCATGAAAAGGAAAAAAAATGTAAAAGGAAAAAGGCAAGAGCTGCTGAGGTCAGGCTGAGTTAGTTGCTGCCAGAGTCACCGTGGATGATTCTGCTTAACTGTTTAAAAAAGCCTCTAAAAGAGCGCCCTCTACAGGAGGAGGCAGGAGAACGACGTGCCTCATCTAGTCTGACTTTAGGCATTTTATGATCACTCGAGCAGAGTTAAGCAAGGGTTAAAAGCCTAAAAATTCCTGACGTAGGTGAGGCACGTCGTTCTCCTGCCTCCTCTTGTAGAGGGCGCTTTTTAAAAGGCTTTTTTAAACAGTTAAGCAGAATCATCCACGGTGACTCTGGCAGCAACTAGCTCAGCCTGACCTCAGCAGCTCTTGCCTTTTTCCTTTTACATTTTTTTTCTTTTCATGATGATAGGCAAGAGTTGAAGTCCTCTCTGAAACAGCTGGAAAAGGTACATGTGGGTCGGAGGGAGGGGGAGCAATTCAAACTTCATCCTCAAGTGTAGATCCTTCCCCAAGTGTAGTTTGATTGCAGGCAGAGCCACATTGCCTTTTCAAACACACACACACACACACACACACACACACACACGGATAAAACTATATAAGCCCAGCTTCACTGATTACAAGTTTGAAAAGGAAACGTGGCTCCGCCTGCAATCAAAGGCTTGGATTAGCTCCAATCCAACTTCTGTGTTTGTGTCTGTTTGAGAGAGAGAGAGTGAGAGGGGGAAGGAGATAGTCCAATCCAACTTCTCTGTGTGTGCGTGTGTCTGTTTGAGAGAGGGGGAGAGAGGGAGGAAGGAGGGGGAGGGAGAAGAAAAAGAATGAAGGAAACTTTCGCAAAGGAGAAAAACAAATGCTGTCGCTTTAAATCGGAACTGAGCATGCCTGGCTGTAGAATTCTGGGAGTTGAAGTCCACAACTCTAAAAAAAATTTGAAATCCACCACTGTGTCAGTGCCTCACCAGCCATAAACCGCATGTCACTGGGGTGTAGTTATGCTGGTCTTGTATTCAGGTCTTTTCCCGTGTAAGATTGATATATGCATATATATGAATTAACTCTGTGTGTGTGTGTGTGTGTGTGTGTTGGTCTAAATCAGGGGTGTCAAACTCAAGGCCTGGGGGCCAGATCTGGCCCACGGGGTGCTTAGATCTGGCCTGGGGGGCCACCCTGGAAACAGCAAAGAATTGGCCTGTGGTGGCTCTGCCAGGGAAAATTGAGTGTGCGATCCTCCCAAGCTCCGTTTTTGTTGGCAGAGGATTGCAGGAAGCCTGTTCCGATCTAGGCTTCCTAATACAGTAAAAAGTACACGATTAGGCCCAAATGCCCTCTTTTTATTTCAAAGGCTGCGAATTATAATCATTCACAGCCGGTACTGAGTCCCAAATAGTTGGAAAGAGTTCTACAGGAGTCTGCCAAAGTCCTTTGGGATAAGGCTGATAAGCACCCACCTTTCTCTTCTTTGAAAACAGTGCCAAATATTTAATTAGCAATTAGCTTGCAAGGCCACACGGAGGAAAGAATCCAAACGGAGTTTCAAGGTGGTAAACTGACCAGCATGAACCAAGCGGCTTCCTGCAAAGGCTCGTGTCCCTGTGCTCCTCCTTTATGTCCTGTGGGATGGGCCAATCACCTCCAAACCTTACTCCCCAGTCGTCCTTTCTGTCTTAACTGTTCTTGCCTTCTGGCAGCTCTGCTCGTGTGCACACTGGGGACAGGGGGAGCCTGTTCCTCTGCCTCACTGCTCTCACTGCTGTCTGGCTCTGGAAGCAGGGCATAATTCCCAGGTGGCCCCGGGCCCCTCTCTGCCTCCGACGTAGAGTCCTCATCCAAGCCTTCCACAGACTCCAGGGCTAGCCCATGTTCTTCCCAGCTCCTCGCTGTCCGACTGTGCTGCCACAACAAAGCCGTCACAGCCGAAAACAGAGCTCGGGGGGGGGGGGCTGTCTCTGCTGGCAGAGTACTCTGGCCACCACAGGAGCTCCTGACACGAATGACCTCAAGCTGGTGACACCTACTCCGCCCCAGCCCCCCAGGGTCAAACATAACCATCATGCGGCCCTAAAAGAAATTGAGTTTGACACCCCTGGTGTCTTAAGTTGAGACCAGGAAATTGAAGGAACATCTCCTCCACTGGATGATTGTAATGATGCATGTGAAGCAACTCTTGTACCCCAAAGGCCTTTCCTGTTAGCAAAGGCTCTTTGGTCACTTGGCTTAGAGTATCGAGCCACGTCTGGCTCAACAATTATGGGAATTGAAGTCCACAAGTCATAAAAGAGCCATAGTTCCACTCATCCTGGAGTAGAGGATATTTGAACCTGCAGTTGGCATTATGATGCTCAACATGTAAGCATTAAGATGATTCCTCTTCAAAGTGCAATTCTCTGACCCACAAATTGTTCATCTGTAAGGACCAGGAGGATTCTGAAATGTGATGATTTTCCTACTGCTACCCAATTTCAAAATGTAAATTGTAACTACCAGATACTAATATTAACGCAGGGCTCTTTGGAAGAAATAGCAATTAGTGCTTTAGCCCAGAGACCCCCGACCCCCAGGCTTCAGTCCACTACCAGGATGTGGCCTGTTCCAAACTGGGCCATGGGAAAGATGGAGAAGGGCATGCATGAAACTCCACTTGCGCAGTGATAGGCATGAAGCTTCCCTCGTGCAACTGGAGGGGGCTTGCACGAAGCTCCACTTGTGCGAGTGGATGGTGCTTGAGCTTGTGCACTCATGCGAATGAAGCTTTGCACATGAATGCCCTCTGCTCGCGTGTGTGTGGAGTTTCACACATGAGCTCAAGCACCCTCCACTCGTGTGAGTGCAAATGCCTGCTGCTTCCACGAGTGGAGCTTTTCACACAATCGCACGCACCCTCTATTCACATGGAAAGCTCCCATTTATGCACGTGGGCGCGCCCACCTGCTGTCTGCACAGATGGATGCATGTACGTGTGTCTGCTACTCACATGGCCATTCCCCTCCTCCACCCCCACCCCCCCACGGCCTGAACCGCCAAGGTGGAGAGGTTGGGGATGGCTGCTTTAGCCAATGGTGGAATTAACTTAAGTTTACACAGGCTTTGAGAATAATGAAGAGGCAGCAATCTGAATAAAACTGTTTTAAGAAATGCATGTTTTTCATTTCATTTTAACCTTGTGAGGTTTCTTCCCCCTTAATACTATGAAGCAAGATCAGTAATGACTGCAAGGAGGAAAACAACTCCTGAGAATCTTGTCTACTCTACAATATTAAGTATTTCTTAACGCTGCAGTTGTATTTTTGCCTACGTTAAAGACTTGAAACAAGCTGGTCATTAGTGTAGTTTTCCTGCCAACACTACAGAAGTGGTTTGTCAATGCCTTTCTATGGGATATTTTTTTTCCAGTTAGCTTACAGCCCTGAATTTTCCTGTTGTTTCTCACCCAAGCATTAACCAGGTCCAGCTTGGTTAGTCTTTTTGCAATCAGCTAAATTGGCTAAGCAATTTGTATCATCGGACAATCTATGAAGCCAAGGCATATTCTACTTAGCTATGGAGAGCCGAGGTGGCGCAGTGGTTAGAGTGCAGCACTACAGGCTACTTCAGCTTTCTGCAGTTCTGCAGTTCGACTGTTCAAATCTCACCGGCTCAAGGTCGACTCAGCCTTCCATCCTTCCGAGGTGGGTGAAATGAGGACCCGGATTGTTGTTGGGGGCAGTATGCTGACTCTGTAAATGCCCTATGAAGCGGTATATAAGTCTAACTGCTATTGCTATATGGACAGAGCTGAGGAGTTCAGAATTTTATAGTTGGTTTTCTTTGCATTTGCAAAGCACCATTAAAAATATTTAGTTTTGCTGTTAAAGTATAAAATGAGGACAGATGAAATTGCAATTGTGAAGAACTAGTAATAGGCAGCTATTGTTAAAGGACCAGAGACATGGGGGTTATTTATGTGGAAGATATAAATGGTAATGCTGAAGTTCATGTAAGGTTGAGAGAAGTGAGAGGTAAGAGATATTGAAAAATACACTGTGTAATTTATCCCTTGACTTTATAAGTTATCTGAGGATGATATAATTTATTGAATTTTAAAACGTCATACAAGGCCCCCAACACGCTGCCTACAGGGAAGCACAACTATTGATTGATACAGTGGAGAGCCAGTGGTTAAGGTGTTGATTAGGATTAGAGAGACTCTTGAAGTCCAGAGTTGGCCTTAAAAGTTCCCTAGATGACTTTAGACTAATCATTATCAGCCCAACCTATTGAAAGAATTGTTGTGGGAAACAATTGAAAGAATATATATTTCTGCTACTGGAAGATAATATATAAATCATATCAATATACGTATGCATACATTTTGAATTTTACTTTTAATTTTTAGCACACGGGAAGTATCCTAATTTGAAGGCCTCCCCCCTTGGAGGGATCAAAATCAGAAGTCTTCTAGAAAAGTCAAAATGGTTCATTTGAACTTCCCGGAGGCTGGTGATTGGAGCTGCTGGCTACAAGGGGGGAGTCAGAGAGACAAAGAGGACTAGGTAGTAGCCCTCACGCCGTTAGGCGTGCAAATCGTATATCTATAAACCAAAATAGCAATAATACATTCTGGATTAGTGCGCTTGAGATTGTGATTTTATTTTATTTCAAAATGACCGGCTTAGTTCAATGTAACAGCGGTTTTGCACCTGTCTTTCGCAGTATTCTTTTCAAATTTGGATACTGTAAAAGAATATTACTAGTCTACATAGGCAGATTACCTATCTAGAATCTCTAATCTGTGCTCTCCAAGCAGAAATTAGGTGTCCAATTCGGCCATTCCACACTATGGAGATGCCACGCTATCAGCCCCCCTCTACCGCAAAGATCCCGCAGGAGAAGAGCAGTCTGGACAACCGTGGGATCTAGCAGGGTGAGAGCTGTGAACCATAAACACAAAGCTTTTGCTGTGACCCAGCATAACAGTTATAGCGCCCCTGCTGACCTTAATGGGGACACTAAAGAGACAGGTCAATGTGGTTGTGGTAATGATGACTCAGATAAGCAGGGGATAGTGGTCCAAAGTCAAGAACTTTCTTTGGAAAGGCGAAATGGAGACCCAGGTATCACACATCAGTCGCACAAGAAGATCAAGGTATGTAAAAAGAGAAGGCACCTTCTGGTTGGTGATTCAATCGTAAGGGATGTAAATTTAGGAAAGGATATGGAGGTTTTAAAAGAGGTCAGATGTCTGCCAGGTGCTACTGCCAGCAGAGACAAGAGGCGTATTCTTAAAATAGTCAAGAATGCAAGTAAGGACTGTGACGTTGATGCTGTTACACATCTTGTCACAAATGATCTGTCCCAAAAAGATGTACTTTCTGTGAAGAATGATTTCCAGAGCTTGGGGTATGAACTTAGCAGTGTAGGTTGTAGGCTTATCTTTTCAGAGGTTTTACCAGTATATAAGGAACAAAAAGGGAAGGGCCAGCATGTAGCAGAGTTTAATGTGTGGCTAAAGGAGTGGTGTAAAAGGGAAGGCTTTGGTTTTATTAGTCATGATGTCTGCAGTTGGTCCAATGAAAAACTGCACAAAAGACATGTTTTGCACCCATCCAAGAAAGGGACTGAGTTACTTGGCATTAAATTCACAGATTTTCTGGATAAACATTTAAACTGAACAGGGGGGACAGAGAATTATTACAGAACATTCCTGTCCCCAGCAATCTAAAACTCATAGGGTTATCGGTGCATGTAACATAGATGTTTCTGCAGGTAAGATTATCACTCCTACTGTCAAGCAAAACCAAGCATTTAATAGTGAGTGCCATACCATGTGCATGAATCATACAAGTGGCAAGAAAATAGGAATAGTCAGGCATAACACAGGTTATGTAGACAGTAAACAAAGGGTCAATCAAAATGACCTCAAATGTCTATACACCAATGCACAATGTATGAGGAATAAACAGGTGAATTAGAAATTCAAGTAAATGAGGGCAGATACGATATTGTTGCCATTACAGAAACTTGGTGGGATGAAACCCAAAAATGGAACATACAGCTAGAAGGATTTAAATTATTTAAAAGAAATAGACCAAATAAAAGAAGAGATGGAGTTGCACTATATATAAGAAATAACTACATCTCTACAGAAATAAAACACAACAATGATAAGAACTATCTTGAATGCATTTGGGTCAATATTAAAGATTGGGGGGTGGGGAAAATGACATTGCCATAGGTCTATACTTCAGGCCACCCGACCAAGCAGAGGTAGATGAACTTTTTGCTAGTCAGCTAACTAAGGGATGTAGGAAGCACACCACAATAGTAATGGGGGATTTTAATTACCCTGACATCAACTGGGAAACAAACTCTGCACCAAGTGGAAGATCCAATAGGTTCCTAACAAACCTAGCAGACAACTTTCCCAAAAAGTAGAGAAATGAAAAAGGGGATCGGCCATATTGGACTTAATTCTCACTAACAGAGAGGAAATGATAGAAGGTGTTGAAGCCACAGGAACCCTGGAGGCAAATGACCATGCAATATTGGAATTCAACATTATGCAAACACAAGTAGTAGAACAAAGTCAAATTAGAGTCTTGGATTTTAAGAGAGCTAATTTCAATAAACTTAGAGCTTGGGAAGAATTCCATGGATGAGAATCATCAAGGGGAAAACAACTCAAGAAGCTTGTGAAATTTTGAAAAATGAGATTACAAAAGCCCAGTCTAGCACAAGACCAATGAAGAAGAAAAATAACAGCTCCCAAAAGAAACCAGCATGGCTGCATAAATAACTTTGACAAATTGAAAGACACAAAAGTTAAGTATAAAAAGTGGAAAGGGGGACATAACTAAGGCAGAATATCAGGAAATAGCCCGAGCCTGTAAAGATGAAGTAAGGAAAGCTAAGGCTCACAATGAAGAAAGGCTTGCCACAAAAGTAAAAAATAACAAAAGAAAAGCTTCTTCCAACATGTTAAAAACAAGAAAAAGGTTAAGGAAACAATTGGTCCATTGCTGGGAGAAAGTGGCAAGAAGGTGACAAGCAACAGGGAGAAAGCAGAACTATTTAACTCATTTTTTGCATCTGTCTTTACTCAAAGGGATAAAACAGTCCAACTTAACAAAAACAGCACCACAAGAATCAGATTAGGAACACAAACTGAAATAGGGGAGAAAATGGTAAGTGAGCACCTGTCTACCCTAGACGAGTTCAAATCACCAGGACCGGATGGATTACACCCCAAGGTTCTGAAGGAACTGGCAGACGAGATCTCAGAACCACTGAACTATATCTTTCAGAGATCCTGGCGCACCGGGGAACTGCCAGAGGACTGGAAAAGAGCTGATGTGGTTCCCATCTTCAAAAAAGGGAAAAAAATATCCAGGAAACTATGGACCTATCAGCCTGACCTCAATACCAGGAAAGATTCCGGAAAAGATAATCAAGCAATGAATTAGCAAACACCTAGAAGTAAACAAAGTAATAGGCAAAAGCCAACATGGGTTTGTCAAAAACAGATCATGCCAGACTAATCTTATTGCATTCTTTGACAAAGTGACAAAATTAGTGGACCAGAGAAATGCCATCAATATAGCTTACTTGGACTTCAGTAAGGCATTTGATAAGGTAGACCATAAACTACTACTAGATAAAGTAGAAGAATGTGGGTTGGACAGCATCACCATCAGATGGATTCCTAACTGGCTGACCAACCGCACTCAACTTGTAGTCTTCAATGGAACTGAATCTACATAGAGGGAACTTATCAAATTTGCAGATGACACCAAGCTGGCAGGAATAGCCAACACTCCAGAAGACAGGCTTAAGATACAGAAGGATCTTGACAAACTTGAACATTGGGCATTGTCCTATAAAATGAAATTCAATGGTGAAAAGAGTAAGGTTATATATTTAGGCAAAAAAAATGAAATGCACAGGTACAGTATAGGTGGTACCTTGCTCAGTAATAGTAACTGTGAGAGGGCTCTTGGAGTCCTAGTGGACAACCACTTAAATAGGAGCCAGGTGTGTGCAGCAGCTGCCAAGAAAGCCAACACAGTTCTAGGCTGCTTCAACAGAGGGAGAGAATCAAGATCACGTGAAGTCTTAATACCACTTTATAAGGCCTTGGGAAGGCCACACTTGGAATACGGCATTCAGTTTTGGTCGTCACGATATAGAAAAGATGTGGCGACTCTAGAAAGAGTGCAGAGAAGAGCAACAAAGAGGATTAGGGGACTGGAGGCTAAAACATATGAAGAACGGTTGCAGGAACTGGTTGTCAGGCCTGCATTTATATTCCTTTTAGAATTTTGGCCTGCCACACTTTCTCTTATTTCATTATGCTGTTTCTTTAGTATAGTTGATGGGAGGGGGGAATAGACAGGAGTGAGATTGTGGAATGTATTGTTTTTATTCTTTACCAGAAGCCAAGATCATCTTTTGTCTCCGCACTTTCACACCTGACCGGAAGCAGCTGGGTGTGGATGCCAGTGTGGAAGAAGAAGATCGGACCATGTGATGAATTGTGGGTGTGGGGACAAAATCATGAACTTTTAACTGGTGGAATTCTGATGTCATTTCCAGTATTGGGATTAACACAGATGTGCTAAGATGTCTGCTTTATTAAATTGGAACTTTGAGGATCGTTTTGCCTTTGATTCTGATTTAATTCTACATGATACTTGGAACACTGACACTGGGTATGTCTGTTTAATGAAAAGAAGGACTAGGGTAGACATGATAGCAGAATTCCAATATCTCAGGGTTAGAGGGAGTCAAACGATTTTCCAAGGCACCTGAGGGCAGGAGAAGAAGCAATGGGTGGAAACTAATCAAGGAGAGAAGCAACTTAGAACTGAGGAGAAATTTCCTGACAGTTAGAACCATTAATCAGTGGAACAGAAATTGCCTCCAGAAGTTGTGAATGCCCCAACACTGGAAGTCTTTAAGAAGATGTTGGATAGCCATTTGTCTGAAATGGTATAGGGTTTCCTGCCTAGGGAGGGGGTTGGACTAGAAGACCTCCAAGGTCCCTTCCAACTCTAGTATTGTATTGTATTGGTTTTGCACATTTCTCAAGACAATTCTGTTTGGGAAGGATTCTAGCCACTGCAGACTCACTGGCTTAAAGTTGAATACTTCCTTGGTTCCAAATTAGCAGAAGAAGGGGGTACAAAGACTGAACAAAATACTGGCTAAGCGTATTTTGCAAAAGAAGTTAATCTGAGCAGTGTCTCCTTCCTTCAAATATTATAGCCACCACATCCCTTGAAGCTTCACATGACAGCTTTGATTTGCTGGCGGTCATGGCAGAAGTGCTTGCCCATTCTTGCAGAAATTG